>NC_081429.1:53158584-53247780 GCF_949786415.1 Peromyscus eremicus | reverse complement strand
TAAGAAGGAATATGTTTTAATGAAGTTACAGCAGCTGCTCAGCCAGATTAGTTAGCACACTGCACTCACGATTAACTGTAGACAGAACTCGATCCCCAACTGAACATGTGTTTTTCTGAGCTGGTACCAAAGGATTCCCAGAGGGAGACACTAGCACCTGAGAGCCTCGGCTGCTTCCTGCTTCCTGCTTCCTCCCCTGTACATACACCTCAGGGAAATCAGACAGCAGAGTCCTCTCTTCTCACACCCATGTCCAAGAGGCCCCAAGGAAAACGAAATACTAAATGCTGCCTGGGGAGTGGCATTTTAGCCCAACTTAGCCTTTGTAGATCAAGTGTATCCAGACCTTCATCTATCTGCTGAAAACCTTCATGTCTCCCCTCACCAAGGAAATTAGCTTGAAAGACTGAGGGCCACATGAAGAGAAAGGGATTTACCAGACACCCCCAGAGAATCATCATGTGTAACATCTACAGTGACCATCCTTCCATCCTTCCATCCGCCAACTTGGCCTGGAGTGTGGGAGAGCATGACGGATAGATGATCTGGATTCGTTTTAAAGTTCGTTCCCTTTTCTGCTCCCTGGCTCTTCTCTCTGGCCTACAGGATAAAATCCAGACTTCTCTGCATTGAGGGAAGCTTACAGGAGCTGGGCCTGGCAGCCCTCCTCAGCCCTTCATCATCCCACAGAAGTCACCCAGGTCCTCGTCCACCCAGACTCTCTCCAGCTGTAAGGATTCCTGGCTGACACCCACTTCTTCAGGGAGACTCAACTCAAACACTTTCCCCTAACTGAAGAGGTTCCTTCCTCACGTGGGACAGACTTGTTCTCCTCAGCCTCGGCCTTCCTGCTGCTGTGTGAGGGAAGACCTTAACAAACCTTTGTTCCCTACAGCCAATTCGTATTGAGTAGGTGTGTGTGACTGAAAACCCAGACAAGGGGAGTTTTGTGAGAGTCAAGTCTAGATGATCCTTTTACCAAGAGTTTGCACCGTCTTCTCACAATGGATTCAGTTTGGCCAAGAAGTTGCCGGCAATACTGGGCCGTGGCACACCTGAGCTGGTTACTCTACCCCTCAGGTCAGGCCACAGGTGTTTTTCCTGAATACATCTCTGTATTTTTACAGGGCTCATCCCAGTCCCATCTGACCATTCCAGAATGTTGTAGAAGCCAGGGGACGCCTTGCCTTTTCCTGAGCATCTATCCACACCCCGCCTTATTCTCATCCCGTGTTTAAGAGGTCACAAGTTGTTCCTGCCAGTTTAAGCAAAAAATGTTCTGTGAGGTAAAAGCGCCATAGCATTTAATTTCACTCCCTTGATAAGGAGCAAATAGTTCATTTTCTATTGCTAATAACACAGTGCCACAAGCCAGGCAAGCTCTGGAGAAGAGGAGCTTGTGGGTCTTGTCCTCAGTTAAGGGTTACACATACTTGGCGATGGCCCTCTGCCTGGCAGAGTCCAGAGACAACACATTAAATGGTAAGAGATCTAGCCTAGCGGGCTTCCATAGCAGATTACCCTTAGCCCACTAATCAATTAATCCATCCACGAGGACAAAGCCCTAATTGTCTAAGGTCCTACCTAATCCTGTCTCTTCATTTCTCATAATGGAGATTAAGTTTCAATATTAATTTTAGAGGGGTCAGACCATATTCAAAGCACAGCATCACGCAGATGAAACCAGCCATTTGTTTAATCAGGTCATGCCGGAAATAAACTCTCCCCTTGAAAACAGACTATACTCCAATCCTTACGAGTAAAGCTTGGACACTGTTCACCAACACTAGACAGTGAAGTGCTTTCTATGAGCCAATTTACTTGATTTTCACAAATTCTAGGTGGGACCTGCTTTTACGGCCCTCTCTTTACCAATGAGGAAGCTGGCCGGCCACACACACCAGCAGACATCTCACACAGGCCACAGGTTTCATATCTCTCAGGACAAAAACGACCATTTCATTGGCCTCTTAGAAGCAGCAACAGACAGTTTGCAACTTAGAGCCACGGTTAACCTAGTCCAAGCACACCCCGGACACCCCAGTTCTTCCATAACTAGATTGGTAGTTTGCACATGTCATACTATACACCAAACCTCAGATGGGAAAAGCTGGGTTCCCAGGGTCATTGAAAAGGCCCCGGGTGGCACTCCTTTTCCTCACAAAACTGATTCTAACCAAACCTTGACTCCATCATTCTCTGGGGAGGGGAAAGTCGGGTCGCTATGCAATATCGAGGACACCCGAATCCAGAAAGAGCTAACCAAATGTCAATCACATAAGGACTGCAGGGGCCAAAGAGGAGGAGGAAGGGACCCTGCCAACTCCGGTGTGGGTGGATTTCCAGAGTCAATGTTGGCCACACATTGCCTCTCAAAAGTCTGCGTCTTGGAATAAAAAACAATGACTCTACTTGCCTGTGAATATTCTGGTTTACCCAGGATAAGGAAACAGGCTTAAAGGAGCTGCCCTTTCCACCACGCCAACCTCCACCACTTCCTTTTGCCATCCTGTATAAATCTCGTAAGTGCTACCAACTAACAACACATAGGAAAGCAGTAATGGTTCCTCCTTTAACACATGGTAGGGGTGTGGGCTTCCCACACACACCATGCCCTCCACCGCCTTTCCCAGAGACCCTCAGTGGAGCTTTTCCCAACTCTCAGGGGCCCTTATGACCTTGCAGGCCTGACACTGACTTCTGTTCCCAGCTCATCTGTGCAGAGTGGATGACACACTGAACCCCCACACACACCCCTCCACCCCCACCTCTACCTCTTCATCTGCAAAATAGCCGAAGTAATGCTAGCCACCTGCTTCCCTCACAGAAGAGTCGTGAGAATGAACAGTATTAGGCTAATGCCGACAGCTTTTCAGAGAGCTTGGTGTATTCAGAACAAGAGCCTACACCGGGTAACAAACGCGGTTCCCTAACCGCGGGACTTTGAAGCCGCCCATATATTTCAAAGCCAGGGGTGCGGGAACATCCGATTCCCTATTTGTTATTTGAAATGGTGCCCAAAAGAGAAGAGGACAAGACATGACGGAAGGATATGGTTGAAACACCCCTTCTGGTGGCCATCCATTCAACATCTGTCGGAGAGGTGGGGGCGCGGGGTGCGGTGCAGGCTGATTACAGGGCCTCAGACTGCGGGCGTCCATTATCATTAGCGAGGTATTTCAAGCTGAGTGGGCCAAAAGGACAGGTCAGACTGCAGATATTTTTACTGAATGTTGTAGAAGCCAGGGGCCGGCCTTGCCTTCTCCGGAGCATCTATCCACACCCCGCACTTCGCTCACTCATCCCTTGTCTAAGAGTTCACAAATTGTTCCTGCCAGTTTAAGCAAAAAATGTTCTGTGAGGTAAAAGGGCCATGGTAATTAATTTTGCTCCCTTGACTGGAAGGTGAAAAGCTTTTTATTATGTAAATTATAAATGTCCTGGAGGGAAACTTATCTCCCTTTCACCAATAAGACCATCAGGCTGCCTACATCAGGATTTTTTTTTTAATGTTTATTAGTCTAGGGGGGCTGTTTAGGAGGCTTCGTAGCTTCTAAGTGCTGACATTTATCTATTGCTTCAAATAAACCTAGTGGCAGGGAGCCACGGATGGACCACTAAATACAGAGGAGGGGAGGCCGTTTGACTATCGCAGACGGGCAGAGAGCAATGAGGAGCAGCTCCCGAGCGAGCCCAGAGCAGTGTGGCGCTGGCCATTCTCCAGGCTGAGCCCAAGGCTCTCCCACTCAGTTTTCTCCTCTGTCCTACTCTTGGGTGATTTCTCTCTCCCCTGCCTCCTCTCAGCCTCTCCCACAACACGCTGGATACCCCCACACCACTCTCCTGCCCTGGAGCTGAAGGGCTTCCTCCTCCCTCCGCCCCCTCCAGCTTCCCCAGCCACAATTCTTTGTTTGGGACCATTCTTTGTTATAATAGAATACACACTGGAAACTGGAACTATTTCTTCCCGCAGAGGGATGAGTGTTTATACACAGTGATGCTTGGCTGGGCCATCATGCCCAGATACATGGCCAGCAGACCTCTCTCCATGTTGCTGTGAGGATGGATTTTTGGATGAGATTTATTTACACTGAAGTCAATGGACTTTGAGTGAAGCAGAGTGTCCTCTCTAAGGAGGGAGGCCTCACCCAAAGCCAAGCCTGAGTAGGGCAAGAGACTGACATGAACTCTCTCTCTCTCTCTCTCTCTCTCTCTCATACACACACACACACACACACATATACACACACACACACATACACATACACACACACACACACACACACACACACACACACACACACGCTCTGTTCTCTCACTGGAGAACTCCAACACATAAGTCAATGGCAGTGTTGACCACAACCATCACTCTACTCCCAGAAGGTGAGGATTTAGTGTGGTGACCCCTGACTTAAAAACCTGGAGAAAGGGGGATGCTTAAGTTTCTCCCTTTGTAAATCAGCACCTGTTAGCTTGTGCCTTGGCAACTGAGTGACATGTCCTAGGCTGCCAAAGAAGAAGGAAGCAGAGGAGAGGAGATGGGTGAGAAGAAAGGAGAGGCGAGGTCATAGTCACAAGTGGATCCCAACTGAGGATTTTGAATGAGAATTCCCTCCATGGGCTCGTGTATTTGAACCTGGTCCCCAGTTGGTGGAACTGTTTGGGAAGAATTACGAGGTGTGGGCTTGTTGGAAGAGGTATGTCACTGAGGGAAGTTTCAAAAGCTTAGGCCATTTCTAGTTAGCTCCCTCTCTCTGCCTCCTACTTGCAGATAAGGATGTGAACTCCCAGCTACTGCTCCATCTCCACATCTGCCTTCTGATGCTATGCTCCCATCTATAATAGTCATGGACTCACCCTCTGAAACGTAAGTCCCAATAAACTCTTCTATAAGTTGCCTTGATCACGGTGTCTTCTCTCAATAGAAAAGTAACAAATAAGGCCAACTTCACTACAAGTTCTGTGTTCTGTGCTTTTGAAAAAGAATCTAGCTCATGACAGATCCATGGTGCATGTCAATACGTAGCTCTTTAGGAGACTTTGTCCTCCAACAGTGTTTACGATATAGGTAGGTAGGCAGTGGGGAGGGATGGGGTCTTGTCTTTCCGCAGCATGCATTCTAGGGAAAGCTCTGGAAATAAGGAATAGCACACATCAAAGGAGGCTGGATTCATGTTTGCTGTGCACAGTGGGAGGAAACAACCCTGAATATCACAGTTATATCAGGAAATGAGCCTCTGAAAGGGCTCGCTTCAGATGAGCTGTCAAAAAAGGACCACCTGCATGAGGGAGCTTCCTTGGGGGGGCCTTCAGGCAAGAGGAAGGGATGAAGTCACCCAAAGAAGAGAAGGCCTCAGTCCAGGAGCCTCAAATAGAGCCAGGAAGTCTCACAGATGATGCCACACTTTCTCCAAGTACGGTGAAGTATTTTATCAGAGGAATAACGTTCTTCTAATTTGTTTTTTGCACATCATTTCAACCACCTCCTTGTGAAGGACAGATTGGGGAGGATAAGACCCGTGCTGGGTCCTGGCAGCCTCCTCTTCTCAGGTTGGAGAAAGGACACCTGTAGTTAACCCCAGCTCATGTCTTTCAAGAGGAAAGACACTCATTTATCATAAGGAGACACTCTCAGCCTAATATGTAACACAAATATGGAGAGAATGAAGAGAGAGGAAGGCCATTTGAAGCTGAAAGAAGCTCTAGGCTAGGTCTCGAGGGTGGGAATCAGGATGAAGGGAAGGTCATTTAAAATGCTCCCCATGGATTGAGACAGGATTTTACTCCACCTAACAAGAAAACTAGCTTCAGGATTTCCATGATTTATTAATTATTCTTGGTGGTAGGACCATGTTTCTTCACATGGAACACTTCTCCAAGACTGTGTGGCCCTGTATAAAAGGGTATGGAAAGGCTTTAACTTTATAAAAGGGACATGCAGGATCTGACTGGTGTGAGTTATAAAGATGGGGCTAGGTTACAGCTCGGGCCTCAGGACCGTCTTGTGGGGTGAAGAGAAAAGGCAGAAAAGGGAACCAAGGCATGATAGAAACTGAAAACTACTCCCTAGTTTTCTTTCTACTACAGTTTAGATCGAGAAGAATGTCCCCCCCACCCAAAGAACTCTGTGTTGAGGACATAGCTTTACAGGAAAGTGATAGAACCATTAAAAGGACCTATGAAAGGAAGCTAGGTCATTAACTGGACGTGTCCTTGGAGGAATATTGGGAACCTAGGTCCTCCCCTAGTTTTCTTTCTCTCTCTGCTCCCTGGACTCCGTGAGTTGAGCATTTCCTGCATGGTGTTCCCATCATGATGTGCTGTGGCATCAGAGGTCCAATGCACAAAGCCCAGTTACTCTGGCCTAACACCTCAGAAACCGTGAGCCACAAGGAAGCTTTTCCTTTCCTGAGATGACTGACTTGGGCATTTTGTCACAGTGATGCAGAGCTGACTACTTCAGGACACAGAATCCAGCCTCACCTCTCTGCAGTCCCGGTGCAGCCATGCTGCCAAGCTCAGGAGGACAGACCGAGTGGAGGGAACGCACGAGGATCTCAGATCACACCCTAAGGGAAGCACATGCCCCTCCCCAGCCTCCATGTCTGTGGTCCTGCCTATGGAGGGGTCGCAGGGCCAATGAAAAGGGGACAAGTGAGGTCGGACAAAGGGACAAAGGTGGAGTTTCAGGGATGGGGCTGAAGATAGAGGGAGCCCAGGTTCATGACTCCCCAGGAAGCTGTACACCAGACCGGAAGGGCTGATATCAAGTTACAGTGTTAGCAAAGAAAAAAAAAAGGAAGGAAGGAAGGAAGACTGTAAATATTCCTTTAAGCCGTATTCTAACACAGGTGGGAAGCTTGGGAACCCCCAAGGCTGTAAGATTTTGCATTCTTCCACATTTTGAGTCATGGAACACGCAGATTCTTCCCATCACCCTGGCCACAGATTGAGAATCTGCGGTCAGACTCGGCGACTTACAAAGTCCACTCTCTTCTATTGCGACAGCCTTGGCACGATCCCCTTAAAATTTAAAGCACGCACACAATCCCAAACTCTATTTATCTAATGTTTCTTTTTAATAACGATTTCAACACATTTGGGAGTAGAAAATCCCAATCAGGCTTTGGAAATCTCTGCAAAAGACATTGCCAGAGAGTGGAAAGCTGTGAAATCCATCACAAGGAGTGTGATTGCTGAGAAAAGGACCCAAGTTTTACTATCAGCCCCACAACTAACATCACAGTTCAGCAGCCTGAGGGAAGGGCTTGTCCAATCACACCTCCGTTTCACATCTACAAAGGGCGCCAAAGAAGGGCTGTGAGGACTGTGGCCTCTTAGAGGCTAAGGCCAAAGGAGCTGCCACAGGACACAGAGCCAATGCTGTTTCTGCCCGGTCACTTTCTCTGTGAGTGGGTTTCCGTCTGTTCTGTGGGAATCTATGTTGTTAGCGGCTGAGATTTTGCTATTACGCTATCTGGCCTGTGGTGCATACAGCAATGGGAATTTGTTCAGCTAAAAGCCCCCCCTCCCCGCCCTCCTCCCTTGCCTCCTCTGTGGCTTACTTGTAGAGAAGACAGGAAAGGCAATGTGGTCAAATGGAGAGAGGACAGACTTTGATGTCAGATGCACTTGGCCTTGAAGTCTAGGTTCACCAGTTATGTGACTTTGGACAGGTCACTTTGTGTCCTCAAGCCAGTTTCATTCACAGTCTCAAAGTAGATTTGATGGGTTGTGGAGGGTGCGTGTGAAGCTGTTTGTTATTCAGGTCTGTACTTGTGCAGTGGTGGCTGTTAGTGTCACACTGTTTGTTTGAGACAAGGTCTCACTTAGTCCTGGCTGTCCTAGATCTTACTATGTAGACCAGGCTGGCCTGTAATTCACAGAGATCCACCAGCTTCTTCCTCGTGAGTGCTGGTGATTAAAACACACCTCACCATGCCTGGCCTCTGTGAGTGTTGCCTTTATGATGACTACAACCTACTCCAGTGACAGTACAATTAGACCACCCAGGTTCCAACCCTAGATTGACCATGGCCAAGTTCTCTAACTTGGGGAAGATACTTAATTTTTCTGTGCTTCCATTTTCCTATTAGTAAATGAAGAACAATAAGAAAACTATATCATAAGCTTGCTGTGAGAATCAAGTCCACAAGAAGATTAAAGCAATCTGAAGATACCTGTGGTGAGAATAAGGCCCGAGTCTTAGTTTTCCAGGAGGTAAAACTTCACAGGAATTTACTAAAAGGCAGCAAGCCAATCCCTGTTCGTGTTCTAAATAAAATCAGACACCAGTGGATTGGAAAGCGGTGACACAGAGTCACCTTTCCACTGTAAGGTCCCGTGAAGAGGATGCTGAGTGTGGGTGTGGGGGGGCAACACAAAAAGAAACCCTTTCTCTGTACTTTCAAGTATGTTTGCTTCCCTATATGTATTTTCTGTGGGTGATACGAGGTACCCTTGATGTGGGGGCCACAGCAAAATAAAGGGGGGCAGTGCAGAGCTTATGTGAGAGTTCAATAGGGTGAAGGTTCTAAGTAAACAACAGAAAATCGTTATTTGAAAATGTTACCTTTCTTCTAGTGTTTTCTTTTGGGGGGTTGTTTATTTATTTTTTGTTTTGTTTTTACATCTCAATCAAAGTGTCTCCTCCATCCCCTCTTTCTAGTTCTTCCCCCTCCCCTGCCCCATCTCCTCCTCCTCCTCTGTTTCTTCTCCAGATACAGACGGACCTCCCATGGATATCAGCCCACCATGGTATATCAAGTTGCAGTGAGACTAGGCATCTCCTCTTCTATAAGGCTGGATGAGGCAATCCAGGAGGAGGAATGGGTCCCCAAAGCAGGCAACAGAGTCAGAGACAGCCCCTGCTCCCACTGTTAGGAGTCTCACAAGAGGACCAAGCCACACAACTGTGTATGCGGAGTGCTAGGTCAGTCCCACACAGGTTCCTTGGCTGTCGGTTCAGACTCTGTGAGCCCCTAGGAGCCCGGGTTAGTTGGTTCTGGGGGTTTTCTTGCGATGTCCTTGACCCCTCTGGGTCCTACAATCCTTCTTCCCCGTCCTCTGCAGGATTCCCCGAGATCTGCCTGATGTTTGACTGTGGGTCTCTGCATCTCCTCCAGTGTTTTCTGAGTTGAAGTCCTGAGCAGAAAGCTCCAGAAGCATGGGACTGGCGCTCATCATCCTCTCTAGTCTAGGCCATGTCCTTCCTGGGCCATGTCCCTGTGTCAACCAGCTGGCTGACCGGAGTGCCGCTTTGGTTTGGGGCTGGCTTCCTTTTCCTCATCTAGGAAGAGAAAGAGCTCATCAGAGGGCTCTGGGATTCCCACAGCACTTCGCAGGATAAGACCCTGTGCTAATCTGGTCAGACGCACGTTAGCATGCGGGCAACTCTGCCTGGTCTAAAAAATAACTTGTCTGTTTGTTTTTCCTTTTTTCAGTAGATTAGCTACAGTTTGTAGAAACTTACAAATGAAAGTTCACGGCTCCTGTCTCCTTGTGTTCAGCTATGATGTAATGACTGCTAATCTCAAACCTCTATCAATGGTGGTCCGTCATGTCCTCCCTGTTTTAGGACCTAGGCTGACAGAGCGGTGTCCATGTGGACGTTACTGTTCTTCTGGCAGAAGGAGAGAAGAGATTTCAAATCCCAAGTTGCCTTTCAAAACTACTAGTGTGGAACGCAAACACATCCCCCTGCCCACGGTTTATTGGCTAAAGTGAGTCATGTGACGTCTGACTTCCCACGGGAAGGAGAGGACCAATCTTCCTGTCACAGGATTAGCCGATGACCCAGTACAACCCATCACAGAAGTCAATAGAGAATTCCTCGCTTCATCTGGAAAATCTTGGTTTCTCGAAGGGAGAAGGACCCCACCCCCACCCCTTGCTCAAGGGAGACACTTGGGACTCAAGGGCGCAAATGTAGGAGCCTTTCTAGGGAACCGCCCACTGCGGAGGCAGTTTCTCTCTGATATGTTGTGAGAAAACAATGCCAAACAAACTTGAAAAAAAAAAAAATCGAAGGAGAAGTGTGCCATTAGGGATGGGGAGAGAGAGAGAGAGTCAGGGCTGGGGAAAGCCAGTCTTGGAGAGATGGCACCATTTTCTGCCGCTCCAGGCACTTCCTGCTAATGACTGCGTGCAGGCAGCATGTGAGCACGGAGGATGCCAAGCAAGAACATAAAAGGCAGAGGAAGAAGGATCAACATGTTTTGCTGCCGTTTCCAGGAAAGGGATGGTGTCCCCAGCAGCCTCCCACAGTAGATGACCAGAAAAAAAATAATAATAATAAAAGCAAACACAAATTGCGCCACTGACAATCTGAGCTCTGACTACTGTGCTTCTCAGCAAGCGCATCCTCCCTCAGTCCTGGCTCCAGCCCAGCCCAGCTACTTGAAGCAACTTTGGCAGCCCTGCTCTCTCTTGGCACCGGGAGTGTGTGGCAGCTGGATGGCTTGTAGTCGGCGTACTTCTGCAGCTGGTGGTGGTAGCAATTGGCAAAAACGAATCGTCCAGATGGGCATTAAATTTTCTTTAATGTTTATAATATGTCAAAAGAGAATAATCCTATGTCAAAGTGGCTGAGGAGAACTTTTATTCGGGAGCTTACAGGAATTCCATGTTGACTAGATAGAGGTTGCTTTATTTTAACTACATAGGCGAGTCTGATTCCCTTACATTGGTTTAGGGTGAAATGGAATATCCTTTGGTTAAAAGGATTTGGGGGGAACCGCCCACTTATTCCCCTTAACAGGATCTCCATAATCTGCCAACTACCAGCCAGCATTTAGCAGTGTGTATATAGGATATGCACTGAGGGTTCAAAAGGAAAATGATGCCTTATTCTGGAATTTTTATGGCCTTCCAAGGGACCAGTGCCATTCAGTTAGCATTAGAAAATTAACAGTATGTTAATAATTGTGTCATATAAAGAAAAGAGCAGAGAAAACCATTGTCATATATATATATATATATATATATATATATAAAAGAGCAAGAGGTTAATATCTAAAACATGTATTTTTAAACATATAACAACAAAATCAAATAACAACAAAAAACAAATGAATCGTCCATTTTAGAAATGAGTTTGGGCTGTGAAATGTGAACATGCAGTTCATAGAAGGCCTGTATAGTCACAAAGTGATGGAGAATATCATTAGCAATGAGGGAAAGGCAAGAGGTGATTTATACCAACAACACTGGAGATACGAGCACTATCATATCTTGTGTACACCTGCTCTGTGAAAGAATAATTTCTCAGTGTCCATTCATTTAAAACACGCATGCTCTGTAACCCAGCAAGTCTTCGGCACCTGCTGTGATATGAACCAACGTTCCCACGCAAGACTGGTCACGGCGCCACACAGGGACCTGGGCAACAATGTCCCAGCACTGCTACTTGAAGGAGGATCCTTGGAGCATTAGCACCCTCTGAAAGCTTGTTAGAAATGTCCCACCCCTGAGCTACTGAACTCAAATGTAGAGAGAATAGACTACATGGTCCCAGTGATCTCTTCTAATGGGCCATGCTGGTGCTCACTAAACCTCCTGAAGCAGTGTATTATGATGCTGTGTGTAATGGAGGAGGAAGAGAAGGAGGAGGAGGAGGAAGAATAAAAGGAGGAGGGGGGAGCAACCTAAACATCTAGAAATGTAGCTGGAGAGCTTCTCTCCGGGTCCTGCTGAGTCCCGGCAGTCCGACAGCCCACTTATAAAATAAACACACAGACACTAATATTATTTACAAACTGTATGGCCGTGGCAGGCTTCTTGCTAACTGTTCTTATATCTTAAATTAACCCATTTCTATAGATCTATACCTTGCCACATGGCTCGTGGCTTACTGGCATTTTCACATGCTGCTTGTCATGTCAGAAGCTGGCAGTGTCTCCCTCACTCAGCCTTCCACTTCCCAGAATTCTCCTCTCCTTGTCCCGCCTACTTCCTGCCTGGCCACTGGCCAATCAGTGTTTTATTTATACAGAATGATATCCACAGCATATTCATACTCTAAAAAATTAACTATCATATTTTAAAAATGGGGTAGATTCATGAAGACTCAGAATAATGTCCAAGGACCCAGTGGACAGTGTGACATTGTTTTGTTTTCCTAAAGAAGCTACAGAACATGGACTGGGAATGTGTCCCTCAGGTGACAGAGCATCTGCCTGGCATGCACCGAGCCCAGGGTCCTGTCTCCAGCACCCATAAACCAGCACTTGGTGGCACACGTGGTGGCACATACCTGTAATCCCGGCTCTCAGGAGGTAGAGGCAGGAGGACCAAGAGTTCAAAGTCATCTTAGGCTACATAGGGGTTGAGACCAGGCTTGGCTACCTAAGATCCTGTCTCAAAGAAACAAGGAGACCATTAGAACAGCTGCCTTTATCTTAAAATGTGCACACATTTCTACATCTTGCTCTTTACATATGAGTGTGTACAGAAGCCTGCAGGAAGTCTGCAGCAGTTCAGTAGCAGTACCAGGGCTAATTCTGGGGAAACACTGGGTTTGGAGTAGTAATAAGGCCTGTGGCCTTGTCTCTGTCACTTGGTATGTTTGCTAACAAGGACTCATACAAATATTATTTATGAACATGTTCTTTTAATTTTAGGAAGGAGAATTGTCTGGTGGCTGGGAGGTTTGGGTTCTAGGCCACCTCCACTGGGTCACCCTGACAAATGCTAACCTCCCTCTCAATCAGCTCCCTGGCCTGGCACACAGAATCTGGACCAGTTAACCCAAAGTCCTTTTATTCAGCTTTATCATGATGCTAAGCTGGCCAGAGCCTTCTGAGCATGAAAGTCAAGATTCTTGAACCTGGCCTAAGAAATAAATAGAAGCATGCGTGCGTGTTTGCACCTTGAAAAGGACTAGTGAGCAAATCACTTCCACATGCCATCTTAATACAAATGGCTTACAGGGGCATTCCCTGCCTTTAAATATCACTGTGGCTATGAAAAGCCACTTGTGTTTTTAAAGTGAAAGTTTAGAGGCCTGATTTAAAAAAGAAAAAAATTGTTCCACAAAAATTTCCAGTGTTTAAATTTAAGTGAGTTCGCCGGTCCCTGGTTTTAGTGACGTTGTATACAAATATAGATGATACAAATACCCATGTCCTAGCAGAACACAATGAACCCGAAGGTGGATATGCATACAGCCAGCTTCTAATTAGATTACACGTGTAGACAGTAAGACAATATCTGGGCCACAAGCTACAGGGATAGTTTTGTTTGGATTCTAACAGGAGAAAGAGGGGTCATGTCAAATACGCGATTTATTTTCAGTGCTAGGTATTGCCTAGACAGCTTGCATCACGTATGTGTCTAAATTGATTTTTAAACTAAGATCTAAATACATTTAAAAATAAAACTGCAATTCAGAGGGGGTAGATACAAGAATATTGGTTAAGTAAGAATTTAAAATGTTTCCAGTAAACAGCACAAGGTGAAGCAGCACTTACTGCAAACATAAGCAGCTCTCCCCTGCTGGACGGTGCTCCTTTCCCAACTGAGTGTGGTGGTCCAGCACAGCACTGGCCAGAGAGTTGGACGGCATCAACAGCCTGTCATTTCATAACCAGGCATTGTAAGTTCAGGAGTCGAATCCAATTTTTTCTGTCTCTCTGGCCAGGTCTCCTTCCAGAGTGGAAACAGAACACAAATGCCTTTAGCACCTTGGATGCGAATGGATGAGTCAGCCTGATTTTACAAGGACATTAACTTCGAAAGGCAAAGTTAACAGCTTCCCACTGTCTCTTTAAAATGAATTTTAAAAAGGATGTATGGGGAGTTGCTAATGCAGAATGCCTTTGATCACAATTTTAGAATTCTGGATATGAAGTAACTTTCTATTAATTTAAATAACAGCATGAGAAAGACGGGGCTTTTTGTTGGTAAGGTATTTATTTGCCTATCATGTGTGAAGCCTCAGGTTTAATCCCCAGCACCGCATGAACTGGGCATGATGGTACACATTCCTGGGATCCCAGCACTCAGGATGTGCTGGCAAAAGGATCAGAAGTTCACAGTCTTCCTTGTCTCCACAGAGAGCTTGAGGTCAGGCTGGGATACGTGAGGACACATGAGGACACACCCTTTTCAATAAAGGAAAGGAACAGAACAGCCAAGTGTAATACATGTCTGTGACTTCACAGCTTGGGAAACAGAGGCAGGGAGAGCTGGAGTTCTAAGCCAGCCTGGGCTACAAAGTGAATACTGAGATCCAGCCTCAAAAAAAAAAAAAAAAGGCACGGCAGAGTACTGATTATTTTCCGTGTGTCCTCCCAGATCCATTTTCCTTCCTTGTCTGTCCTGCTCTGGACCCTGGCTGCTGACCTCTGCAACGACCCTACCTTCCACAAGAGTTGAGCTTTTCTGGTGAAAAGGATGAGAAGTAACCGCAGCAAAGATGTGAAGAAGAAAGCGAGATGGGGCTTTATCCCTCTTCCTCAGCCCCATCCCTACCCTCTCTCTTTGCTGTCTTATTGATGAAGGCTGCCTGACAGTCCTCACTGTGTGACAGTGGTCCCTGGGTGTCATCATCCTTGTAGGGTGCCTTTTACCAAGCCCACCCCTGCTCTGGGCTCTTGAGAACTTGTTTGGAGGTTCTAGCAGGACAGTGCAGCTACTCAGACACCCTTGACCCAAGACTGGTCCTCCTCTATTCCAGGAAAGCTGTCCAGTGCACAGCTTCCAGAGGGATGCACACGGAGCCACTGGTGAGGGAGGAAGAGGACACCCGCCTAGCCAGCCAGATCAGCCGAATCAACCCTGGAGATCAATGAGATGACAGATGTCACAGCCACATCACCCCCACATCCATGTGCTAAGCTCCTTACTACATATTTTCTCCATTTACTTCAATCATGCCATCACTTTCCAGTTAGAACCCTAGCTAAGTGCTGCACAGAGTAATGAGGTGCATGTAGGTATCCATGAGTACTGAAATAAAGCCAGAGGTTAATGACGTTCCACACCATCCTTAAGTAAACTCTGGCCGGACTGTATCAGGTCCTGCACAGCCTAACTTGCTTCTCAGCATGCTCAGAACTCTACCCCAACCCCACTGGAAGAGGTGGTCTGCCCTGAGCCTGACCATTCTGCTCACTCCAAAGGCCTGGGGGTAAATACAAGATGCCCAGGTGGGTTGGATAAACTAGTGTCTCTCTACAGGGAGTGGCATTTGTTTGGCCACTTGATAAAGATAAAGCAGTGAGTTCCAGAGCACAGTGTGTGTCCCAGAAGGACACAAACACACTGAATGTGCAGCATCCAGTTGGTCCACCCACTGTCCTCGTGGTACTTGAGAGACAGAGACAATTGATGGGAACATGATGCCCACACTGTTTGCTGGGTGGGTAAAATCCCAGCACTGACATCATCACACGCTGATTCCCTTCTTCAGGATTTTGTATTTTCCATGGAGTGCTAAATACAGCTGGCTCCCAATTTCTGATGGTACAGCTCACTGCCACCCTGTGGAGAAGCCTCTCTTACCACTGAGAAGTCTCCCTTACCACTGAGAAGCCTCTCTTACCACTAAGAAGCCTCTCTTACAATTGATAAGTCTCTCTTACCATTGAGAAGCCTCCCTTACCATTGAGAAGCCTCCCTTACCATTGAGAAGCCTCTCTTACCATTGAGAAGCCTCTCTTACCATTGAGAAGCCTCCCTTACCATTGAGAAGCCTCCCTTACCACTGAGAAGTCTCCCTCACCATTGAGAAGTCTCTCTCACCACTGAGAAGTCTCCCTCACCACGGAGAAGTCTCCCTTACCATTGAGAAGCCTCCCTTACCATTGAGAAGCCTCCCTTACCATTGAGAACCTCCCTTAACACTGAGAAGTCTCTCTCACCACTGAGAAGTCTCCCTCACCATTGAGAAGCCTCTCTCACCACTGAGAAGTCTCTCTTACCACTGAGAAGCCTCTCTTACCAGGGAAACACAATCACTCTTTCACTTTCTCACTTTAATTTATATATATATATATATATATATATATATATATATATATATATATATATATATATATAGTTGACTTTAAAACATTTATTCTTTAAAAAATTAGTTGCTTTTTATACAGCTATACAACATTCTTAATGTTTCTTGGCAATAGACTGTAATGGAATTTTACAACTATATTAAAAAGTTAACATTGCCAAAGAAACAGTTTTTATCTGTGTGTACAGAGGTGACTGACAAAATTTTTTACTATCTAGCACTCCAATTAACTGATGAAACTATTTTACTTCATCATTGATGAAACTACTTCATAATATAGGATTTCCCAAAAGAAAGATACAGACACCCAACACACATACACAGAACCGTCTGTCTCTCAAAACACAGTATCATGGCCCTATCTTGGGCATCTTGAAATATTGTCCAAATTATACTTTAATTCTTTCATTTTCCCCTTCCCTTTCCTTCCTCCAAACCTTCCCTTATATACTGCTTTGCTCTCTTTCAAATTCATGGCCTTTTTTCATTAATCATTTTTACACACACACACACACACACACACACACACACACACACACACACACGCACACACATCCTGCTCAATCTGTGTAATGTTACTTATACATATGTTCTCAGGGCTGACCATTTGGTATTGGCTAACTAGTTGGTGTGCTCTTCCCTGGGAGAGTCCATTTCTCCTGCTCCCAACGTTCCTTAGTTTACATGCTGTTCTTTGTGTAGTGTTAAGGCCTCTTGGGCTTTCTCCTACCTGTGTTAGCATGTCTATTATATTGTCCTCATTCGGTGTTTAGGCAGTCATGTTGGTGAGCTTGTGATATTCCCAGGAGACACAATTTCACATCAGACTCCCTGTTCTCCTGGTTCTTATAATATTTCAGTCCACTCCTCTACAATGATCCCTGAAACTCAGGTGCAGGATTTGTGTTGTAGGTGTATCGGTTAGACTGGGATCCACAACTCTTTGTAGCAGAAGAAGTTTCACTGATGAGAGGTGTGAACTACACTTATCTAATAACCAATTTAAGAATAAATATTTAGGGGGGTTGGGGATTTAGCTCAGTGGTAGAGCGCTTGCCTAGCAAGCACAAGGCCCTGGGTTCAATCCTCAACTCAAAAAAAAAATATATATTTAGAATGCACTTAGGGATTATACTGGTTTAGTAAATTGGTGGTTGTAGATTTTCCTACAAGATCCATGACATGACTAGCCCTGAATAACTGTCTAGGTTTCTAACACATAGGCATGGTTTTCCTCTTGTTCAACAGGTCTTAAGGACAGTTAGAGAGCTGTTGATTACTGCCAAGGTATGCATGTCACTACTACACCCTTCGAGTTAATCATGCCGTGCTAGTCATGGCTTTGGTTCACAGGCATCATAGCTGGGCAGGACTGCTGGATGCCTCCCTCCTTCGGTAGCTTGCATGGTGCCTTCTGATATCATGAAGTCCTCACAGAGGAGATATTCATGTCAGTTCCAGCTTAGGGGCCTTTGGGCCCTGTATCTGAAGTGTGCGATATCTCCAGCAACAGGACTTGCCTTCCACCTCTGGGAGGAACCAATGGAAATAGCAGTAGCCTATAATATCTTGGGAGTCTCTTGAACAACTCTGACCAGTAACTCAAAAGATGGCTTCTCATGACTGGTGTTGGGGGTTTTGTTATATGGTCTTCGACTCTTGTCAGCCCAGGTGGGAAAGCTTCACTTGAACTCTATATGTGCATTTATATACCAACTTATGAGTTTTATGGGCATTTCTAGGTAGATAATTAATAGTATGGTTCCTTAAGACTTCTTCAAATATCCTCTTTGTTATTTATCCTCTTCCCTTCTTCTGTCTCTCTCTTATCCCTCCTAATTAAAGTCACCCCTTCCTCATCCCCCCTTTGGATCACTAGTACTCTTTTCCCCCTCTCTACTGGTTCCCCAACTCTAAACAGTTCTGGTTTCTGTAGTCACTACAGACTATATACTCACAGTTGAAGATTTAGAGTTAGGAGCCTCCAATGAGAGAGAATATGTGATCTTTGTTCTTCTGTGATTGGACTGCCTCATTAATTGTGATCTTTTCTGGCTCCATCCATTTACCCACAAGGGATATGATTTCATTTTTATTTACAGCTGAATAGTGTTCCATGGTGTATACACATCCCATTTTCATTGTCCACTCATCAGTTAAGGGGCGTTTAGGTTGTTTCCACTTCCTAGCTATTGTGAACTGAACAGCAGTGATCATGGCTGAGTCTGTGGAGTATGATGTCAAGTCCTCTGGGGATATGCTGAGGAGTGGTATAGTTGGATCATATGGCAAATGTATTTTTGGCTTTTTTGAGAATCTCCATACTGATCTCCAGAGTGGCAGAACCAATTTGGAATCCCACCACAGTGAATGAAGGCTCCCCTTTCCCAATATCTTCTCCAGTACTTCTTGTTGTTTGTTTTGTTGGTCTTTGAATTCTGGCTGCAGTTTGATGAAATCTCCAAATGTTTTGATTTGCATTTCTAGTGATGATTGCCAGTGATGATGAAGTTTTTTTTCGTTTTTTGAGATATTTCTTAGTCATTTTTTTCTTCTTTTGAGAACTCTCTCTTCAGGTTCCAGGCCTACTTTTTAAATGGGTCTTTTATTTTTCTGACTTTTTTTTTGTTTATATATATTATGGACATTAATCCTTCATCAGATTACAGATGGCAAAAAATCCTTCCTATTTCTCTTCATGAAATGTATTGTTTCTTTAGATATGCTGAAGCTTTTTAGTTTTGTGAAGTTCCGCTTGTCAGTTGTATATCTTAATTTCTGAGCAAATAGAGTCCTATTCAGAAAGTCATTTCCTACATCTATATTTGGTATGATACTGCCTATGTTTTCCTCTGTTAGCCCCAGCTTTCACATTTAGGTCTTTGATCCATTTGGAGTCAGTTTTTGTGAAAGATGATAGATACTGGTATATTTTCATTCTCCTGCCTGTGGACATCCCATTTTCCCAGGACCATTTGTTGAAGATGCTTTCTCTTATCTAGCTTATATTTTTGGCATCTTGTCAAATATTAAACATGTTTGTGTCTTCAATTTTGTTCCATTGGTCTATGTGTCTGTTTTTTTATGGCAGTACCACATTATGTTTATCACTATGGCTCAGTAATATATCTAAAGATCTGGAATAGCAGTCCCTCCAACAGCGTGCTTTTTGCTCAGTATTGTTTTGACTATCAGGGATCTTTTGTGATTCCATATTAATTTTAGGATAGTTTTTTCTATTTTTGTGAAGAATGAGATAAAGATTTTGATTGGGGTTGCAATGAATCTGTAAATAGATTGGTAAATGGTCATTTTTTCACAACTTTAATTCTACAAATCCATGAGCATGGGATGTCTTTCTACTTTCTTGTGTCTTTATCTGTTTGTTAAGAAGTTTAAAGTTTTCTTTGTAAAAGTCTTTCATCTCCTTAGCTAGATTTATTTGTAGATATATCTTTTGAGGCTATTGTGAACGGGAGTGTGTTCGTTTTCTCTTTCAGTCAATATTTGTTGTTGCTGTGTAGAAAAGCTATTTTATTTGTACAAGTTGATTCTGTATTCTGATGCATTGCTGAATTTGTTTTTCATTTCTAGAAGTTTTCTGGTAGAAATGTTGGGATCCCTAATATATAATACCATGTTATCTGCCAAAAGAGTTAGTTTGGCTTTTCCTATTTGTGTCCCTTTAATTTCCTTTTCTTACCTTATTGCTCCAGCTAGCACTTCAAGAACAACATTGAAAAGGATTGGGGATAGTGGAAATCCCTGTCTTATTTCTGATGTCAGGATTGCTTCAAGTTTTTCTCCATTAAAGACAATGTTGGCTGTGGACTTTTTCATATATAGCTTTTATTATGTTGAGATATGAGCCCTGTACCCTACATTCTGTAGAACTTTTATCATGAAGGCATGTTGGATTTTGTCAAACACTTTTTCTGAATCAGTGAGATGATCGTATGATTTTTGTTCATAAGTCCCTTTATGTGGTTTACTACATTTACTGACTTGACTATGTTGAACCATCCCTGAATTTCAGGGACAAAGCCAACTTGGATATGGTGCATAATCTTTTTTATGTGTATCTGTATTCTGTTTGCAAGTATTATGTTGGAGCATTTTTGAGTCTGTGTCCATCAGACTTATATTGGCCTGTTGTTCTCTTCTTTGTTGGATCTTTTCCTGATTTTGGCATTAGAGTGATGCTCCTCGTTGAAGGAGGTTGAGGGTGCTCCTTCTGTTTCTACTTTTTTTTGAGTAGTTAAAGAGATATTGCCTGTAAATCTTTGAAAATAAGATAGAAGTCTGCTGTGAGTCCTTCTGATTCTGGCCTTTTTTTTTAAGTTGGAATGCTCAATACTATTTCAATCTCTCCATTTGCTATGGGTCTGTTTAAGTTGTTGACTTCTTCTTAGTTTAATTTTCATGGTTTGGCTGAATCTAGAAATTCACCCGTTTCTTTTAGGTTTTCCAATTTAATAGAGTAGTTTTTTAAATAATTCCTTCACAATCTGAATTTCTTTGGTGCCTGTTGTAACATTTCCCTATTCATTTTTTCATTCTGTTAATTTGGGTCTTCTCTTTCTTTTGGTTAGTTAGGTCAAGGATTTGTCAATCTTATTTATCTTCTTAAAGAACCAGTTTTCCACTTGTTGATTCTCTGTATTGTTTTCTTTGTTTCTATTTCATTATTTTCTGCTCTGATTTTTATTATTTCTTGACATTGATTGGATTTAGATTTGGTTTGTTCTTGTCTTTACAGATTTTTTGCATTGAATTATTGTTATTTATTTGTGTCCTTCTGATTTTTTTTTGATGTAGGCACTTAGAGCTATAAATTTCTCTTGGAGGACTGTTTTCTCTGAGTCACAGAGGTTTTGTTGTGTTGTATTTTCATTTTAATTTAGTTCCAGGAAATTTTTTATTTCTTTCTTGGTTTTTTCTTTGGCTCATTTATCATTCAGTAATGAGTTGTTTAGTCTCCATGAGTTTGTGTATTTACTAGAGCTTTGCTGCTGTTGACTTTAAACTTTACTGCATTGTGGTCAGATAGGATACAAAGAGTTATTCAATCATTTTGAATTTGTAAAGATTTATTATGTTTAGGATAGTAATGTCTTCTTGGTTAACTGTTCCTTTGACAGAATGAAATGTCTGTCTCTATCTCTTCTGATTAGTTTTAGTTTGAAGTCTGTTTATCAGACATTAGAACAGTAATAGCTGCTTGCTTCCTGGTTCCATTTCATCGTATTTTTATCTATCCCTTTACTCTAAGGCAGTCCTTATCTTTAGAGCTGAGATGTGTTTCTCGTAGTCAACAGTTAGATGGACTTTGTTTCTTGATACATCAGACAGCCTGTGTCCTTTAATTGGAGAATTGAGGCCATTAATATTTAAAGTTATTGAAATATATGTGTTTATTGTGGTCATTGTGTTGTTGAGTTTTGGTTGCTGTTTGTATTGTCAGTGTTACTTTGTATTTTAGTGATTATGGCTTCATATTTCTTTCCACAGTCTCTTGGCTGTGCTCCTTCCTCCCTTCATCACATAATATTGTTCCCTGTAATTTTTTTTAGGTTTGGTGTGTTGAATGTAAATTTTTTAGGTTGTTTATATAATGGAAAGTTTTCCCTTCTCTTTCAACTACAGAGGATAGTTGTGCTTGGTGTATTAGTCTGGGTTAGCCATCATGGTCTTTTGGGACTTGGCATGGATTGCTACAGGCTCTTCTGTCTTACAAAGTTTCCATTGAGAAGTCAGCTGTTATTCTTATGGGTTTTCCCTTTTACATGATGTACGTTTTTGTCTTTTCCCTCTTGCAGCTTTCAATATGCTTTCTTTGTTCTGTACACTTAGTGTTTTAACTATGATGTACCGTGAAATTTTCTTTTCTGGTCCCGTCTATTTGGTGTTCTGTATGTCTTTTGTATTGTATGGCTATACCTTTTCTCCATTTGGGCAAGTTTTCTTCTATGATCTTGTTGAAGATCTGGTCTATGTCATTGCCTTGAGATTCTTCTGTCTCATCTATGCCTATAATTTGGTCTTTAGTCTTTTGATGATGCCCCATATGTTCTTTTCATATGTTTACATTTTTTATTATGTTCCTTGTTTATTTGGTCTACATCCTCTACTTTATCTTCAGGTCCTGATAGTCTATCTTCTGCTTGATCCGTTCTACTTGTAAGGCTTTCCTGAGTTTTCGAGTTGGGTTAATTGATTTTTCACTTCCATCTTCTCTTACACTTAAGGCCTTTCCAAAGTTCCTATCTCTTTACAAAATTCTGTTCCTGAGTCCTGGGCTGTCTTCATTGGTTCCATCTATCTTACATTTGTATTTTCTTGGGTATCACTCAGGTGTTTATTCTCTTTAAGCTTTTCCCCACTAATTTCATTGAGCTGTGTCTTTGTATCTTCTTTAAACTCCTTGAATTCTGTGGTGAAACTTACAAATGTTCTTTTAAATTCAGTGTCCTGGAATTAATTTATGTAATTCTCATTGGTAATCATTCCTATAGGACTTTAGGTTTTGGAGGCAGGAGGATCTCCAAGTTGGAGACCAGACTGATTTATAAAGTGAGTTCCAGGATGGCCAGGGCTACACAGAGAAACCCTGTCTTGAAAAAAAAACATATATACATGAACAGGACTTCATGTTAGGCACAAAATTTGAAATGTTTATCCTCCATGAACAAACGTTTGTAAAAGTTACTTTACTTACAGGTTGCAGGATAAATTGTAAATTGAATTGGAAGGTCAATTACTATGACCTTACCATATCCATCTATGAATATGATCACCTTCCTTCCATGTGATCGGCCTTGAACTATGGCAGACTGAAGTACATAGTGAATGGGTCTTCCAGATCAGCATCCTTTGATTGAATGAACACAATGGCTGTTCAACTTGCATCACTTCATTGCTGAGATTTGATTTAAACACACAGAAGATCACAATGCAATGTATTAATTGTACCTTTAATATGTAATTCACTATTTCCATTTCTACTTAGAATGTCAAGTATGTTCCAAAGGGGGAAAACATATCCATGTACAAAACAGTGCTTTTCGGTGAGCATGGCCCTGAACTTAAGTATTGGCTCAATGTCTGATGATGTGTCTGCTAAGTGTGCAGATTGTGAAGAAAGTACTTTCAATTGTTCAATAATATGTCCTAGTTAATTGCTCTGATTATTGAATCAAAGTCCCTACAGAATTTTCACTTCCAGCAATGTTTTCTGACCTTCTTTAAGTGTCTAGACAATAATGACTTCCTGAAATGTTTAAGGGAAAATGTAAGAAAAAGCCTCACTTTATAAAACTATAAATATTTGAGGTTATTGGGGTGCGGAAGGAGAGAGAAAACAAAACCTTTTTGAAGTCTGCAACTGTGCTTTGGAATCAAAATGTTTTGCTTTGAATAGGATTTCATGATCAAACTCCCAACACAAAGAGCTGCATTGGACAAGGATGACCATGCTCACGTCAGAGGTAAGAAGGTTGTTAAGATCAAAATGATTTTCTGTAAAGTTTATAAGGTAAAGTGATGGTGTTTCACTAAACAAGAATGTTCTTGGAAACTCAGATCTTTTGCACACCAGGCACTGCGTGTCCCTTGAGTATCTACTAGTGACCTTATGAGTTTCAGTTTTGGGATGGTCCTGGAACCTAGAACCCAGAAGGCCCTGGAGTCGAATTTTGCCCTCAGCATCTGAATCCTCTCTGGTGACAGACAAGCCCCTAGCCCCTCTGCTTGAGTCCTCTAGCTGTCACTTGCACAGTGCACTTCATCTTTACCCATGGGCGCTCAGTCCTGAAAGACAGAAAAATATGAATTCCCTTAAAGAGTACACATGCCTATCTTAGCCTTTGATCATGTCTGTCCCTATCACCACGAAAGGACACAGCATCCGTCCCCCTGGAGGATACAGGGCTTGAGGCTCCATCTTGGAAGCCAAGTTAAACAGGAATAGCAGGGCTCCAAAGTGCTAGGACAAGCCCAGGCATGAGCAAGACTTCTGTAGACCATGAGGTGCGGTGTGGCACTGAGGATCTTCCCAGGGCCAGCTGCCATTAGCTGAGATGTTTGCATTCTCTGTCGGTTCACTCTTGCCTGTGGTGAGGGGTGGGGCCATCTCTCAAGAGTGCAGGGGCCAGCTCTCTTGCTGCAGTGTCCAGTGAAAGACAAGGCCAGCTTCCCTAGAGCCAGCGAAAGGCAGGGCCAGCAAAAGGCAGGGCCAGCTCAGCATGGCCCTCTGATTTCATCACACACGGTTCCTGAGGCCCCCTGAGGTGACACAGGCCACAGACATCAACACAGACACCCGCTGCAGCTGGACACGGACCCAGACATGGCCCTCGGCAGCATCCTGGGCCTGGACGACATTCTGGCTCTGAACTCACCCCAAATCTTAGCATGCCAAAGGATTCCAGATCTATGGAGGAAATGTGGCTTGATCCATCAGTGGTGGCAGGAGGAAACCTGGGCCTCGTTGAGGTGAGAGTAAAAAAATCTGAGCCCAGCCGGGCGGTGGTGACGCACGCCTTTAATCCCAGCACTCGGGAGGCAGAGCCAGGCGGATCTCTGTGAGTTCGAGGCCAGCCTGGACTACCAAGTGAGTCCCAGGAAAGGCGCAAAGCTACACAGAGAAACCCTGTCTCGAAAAAAAAAAAAAAAATCTGAGCCCAAAGCCAGAAAATCTTCAAAGTATCATTCCTTATTGCTTCTGATGCAGTTTTTTTAGGATTCAAAATCTTATCAAAAATGTTTACCTCATGATATCCAGATCCTTTCCCTTTCAGCAATGGCATATGTTTGCTCCTCCTTGTGAAATATAATTCTCCTGAGCCACAGAGATTTTAGTTATTCATGCGTTATCCCTGCACACAGCACTTTAAAGTGAACCGTCCAGACAAAGACCGAATTCTACTCCTCTCTCCATACCTGGGAAGGGAAGAATAGAGCTCCCCCCTCACCTCCCACCGACAATTCACTCCAATATTCCCAGATAAACTCAGGCTACCGCAGAGTAGTTGGCCGGTTGTCTGTAGCATCCCTCAGAGCCACACACTGAATAGGAATATCTGAAATATTCTTGATGACGCACACTGCCCTACCAGGAGCACCTGATTGCCAGTAAGCCACGCAGGGAGGGCTGCACAGAGCCCTGGCTCTTCCTCTGCCCTGGAACCGGCCGTGTTAAAGGCTGAACACTGGCGTTCTGGATGTTCAGAACAAATAGAAGATTACAGCGCTCATGCACAACAAAGGTACCCACTTCCTCTCCACCTCTTTAAAGCCACGGGTCGGGAGATCCGAATTTGCAGTGGCAGTGAATTTGCCCCTTGATACGATACAGAATGGCAGGCACATTAGTGGACTAGTCATCTTAAGTTCTACTAATACAGATGTAAAAATTAGCATTCGATTACAGCATTCAGCCATGCCACGTCAACTGTAACATAATAGAGACCGTGAAGACGATGGAGCATTGTGACTCATGACATGACCCAGAACATGGGCCTGTGGGTTTCAGACAATGACTGTCCCTCCCGTCCCTTATGAGGCACATCATTTAGGGCAACATCCTTTATTACATCAAAGGAGGCTCGGCATAAAAAACGCCAGCAGCGTCCAGTTGACGCACAGAGTCGAGAGCTGTGCATCAGCTGCCAATTTAAATTAATTTTGCTTCTTGAACCATGAAAGATAGTTCTTTGAACAAGAATTCATGATAAATACACATGTGTAAAAGGCCTTTAATCATAATTATCTTAAATACATAAAACACAGTTTAAGGCTCTCAGCCTCATTAATTTCTTATGGTAGGAAGGCAAAAACAAACAGTAAATGAGAAAAGTATAAGTCATAATTTAAATGTGTTATGCATGGCTATTTAGCCCATTAAATGAAGAGGTTCTCTGTAAACTCTGGCAGAAGAATATTCCTGCACCAGCCAATGTCAGAGAGTAACATTGCCATCTTCTTATAGAGTATCAGTGTTTGATTAGATCTTTAAAAAAAAATACCTTGTACAGTTTGAACAGAATTAGAACAACTGAAGTTGCCTTCTGATACCTTGGGCTCCCTCTTTCCAAGGATTCAACTTCTGACTGACTCCCAAAAGCAGGTGGTGTTTTCCCAAGGCCTAGCACATAAAAAAAATTCAGTAATTATCAAAGAGCCTGATCCCAGCCAACCAGTGTGTTCTGTGTTCGCACGGGTGAATTCGAATCATCTCCACATTCATGCTTTGAGTCATTGTCAGACTTCTGTCCCCTCTCTGACACATGTGTGTATTACCGGGGCCTCTAATTATAGCAGCTATGTTTGGGTTGTCTAGCTTGATGGATACAACGTCATTAGTCGGGATGGTGGGTCAATGTGATGGTGTTCAGGACATTCACACAGATCCGGGTCCTGTCATGTTATGAAAGAGGCAGAGAGTTAACAATCCTGAGGCAAGATTTTAAATACACACTTTCTCTTGCATGTAAGTCATAGTCACTGGTACTTTCTGGTGAAGGCAAGGATGAAGACATTTGCCTGATGTGCGGCCACATGCCTCACGTTATAACCCACTGGGTTCATCTGCCACACTCCCATGCACCACCTGCCCTTGGACAATTACAATGCCTGGATGTGCTTGCAGAAGCCCACTGCCTTGATCTGAGATCCATTGGCTTTTGAAGGGTCCGGAAACTGATTTGTTTAATGGGACTACCATGAGAATTATTGTCCTCAAGTTGGGTCTTAAAAACAACACAAATTCTCATTATTTCTCCTAGACATAACATCACTTTTTGTCTATTGACTCAGTTGTGATGATGAGGGTGTGATTGGGGACAGTTTCAATTGTTTCCAATTGGCTTCTTCCTATGATGGCTCTTAACCTCCAACCTGAGGGATCAGTGGGGCGGGGAGGGGGAAAACTCAGGAACCACTAAGAATGTATACTGCAATTACACATTTAAAGACTAGAAACGCCTCGCAGGACAGTAAGCCCACAGACCCAGTCTGTCCATTACCAGCTGTACCTAGGCCACAACTCCATTGACTACCATCTCAACAAGTCCCACTCTAACAGAAGACAACAATAGCCTTTAGCTTCCCACATATTGTTGCTGCCTGGGACCCCAGATACAGCACTGCTCACAGGAATCTGAACACTGCGCTTCCCCAGGTATAGGTGTCCGATTCAATGACCTTTAGGTCCATCCTTTGGGAGGAAATATTGGGTAATGGCTGAATATATGCATATATGTATATAGTGATCTAGATCCTTCTTCCTAGAGACCTGGCCTTGCTTTTGATTCAGTGACTTCTGAGAATCAACCCCCGTTTCACTACCCGGAGAGACTGAGGCATTGGGGGTTATTTTGAATGTTAGATTTCCTCCACAGGCGAGCATATCTGAGCACTTAGTCCTCAGCTGGGCTGCTGTTTGGAGACATTGTGGAACTTGGGAACACGGAGCCCAGCTGGCAGAAGCAGTCTGTAGCAGGAGGCCTTGAGGATGATAGACTGGCTCCACTCTCTCTGGCTTCTGTCCTGAGCTCTCTGGTTCCTTGAATGCTACTGCAGTGTATCGGCCACCTCACAGCCCTGCTGCCACAGCCATGAGCCCTCCCCACCAGGCCTTCACTACTGTATCCTCTGAGCTGTGAGCTAGAAGAAATCTTTCCCTGTTTAAATGATTTCTATCGGCTACTCACATTGGCGAGAAAAGTACCCTCAGCCTCTTTGCTTCTTTTCTGTTGCATGACCTGTGAGATTCCCTTGTCAACTGTGTTTTATTAACGGTCTCCTGGATGTATGCGGATCACAGTCTCCTGAATGCTGTCACAACCCCTGTCCATCACGATGCTTGCATCACACCTTGCTGCACTGTTTAAGCACCAGCATCTGGCTCCTGTGACTCAGGAACGTGATCATCTCTCATCCCTACTAGAAGCAAGGAACTGAGTTGTCGGGCAGCACATCCCTAGCTCACAGACGGCACCTCTGCTGAGCCTTTCCACCATGGAGATCCCTTTCTGGTACATTTCTTGTCACTTTGGTCAATAGAAATCCCCAGGACTATACTTGGAGCTTGCTCAACAGGGGGGGCGCTTTGTGTAATACACCCATTTTCACATACCACATTTTTGAGCCTTTGGGTTGTTTTCTACCACAGCAGTTCTGGCTTTTCAGTCAGTATAGATAATAACCTTCAGCAACATTAGAAGCTGTCCTTGGAAATGCATTAGCGTGTGTAAATGCAGTAGTCTTGTTGGGGTCTTGGTCCCCAGGGTGCCTTTATCAATATATTATCTCTTACCCAACTTCACATTATGCCGTTAATAAATGCAGCATTCTCATCAGGTCCCTTCCAAATGGGTTGTAAGACCGAGTTATGTGACTAGGTCCTACAGCTGTTTGGGTGTACCACCACTTCCCTCCCTTGTCTGAACCAGTACTTCCCTGAACATGTCTGGCGGCCAGAAGAACTGGTAGAGATAAATCCCGAGAGTGCTTTGATTTGCAAGTCATAGATTTCTGCATTATTTTTATTACTTTAGTGATGTGTATGCATGTGTGTCTGTGTGTAGGTATGGGCATGAGAGTTCAGATCCTCGAAGGCCATAAGAGGAAAGTAGATCCCCTAGACCTGGAGTTACAAGTGGTTGTTTCCTGAGAAACAAACCCAGGTCCTCTGCAAGAGCAGTGCATGCTCTTAACCACTGAGACATCTCTCCACCCCCCACCCCAACTCACCACCCCACCCCTACCTTCTACCCCCGCACTATTTTTAACCAAGGAAGAACCTTCAACAAACAAAAGTAGCGTGTTTGCTAACTTAGAGTTCATGGAAATTTGAACTTTAAAATTGCTTTCCTTTTCTCTCTCTCTTTTTTCATTCCTTGGCTTTTACAAGGCTCAGGGTCCTATATTTGAGCAGTTAAGGCTTAATTCTAACATGACAGACCCTCTCAGGTTGAGAATACAATCTTTTCTGGACCTCTAAAAACCTGGTTTAAGTTATGACCTAGATTGGGACCTTCAGGTTTTCCTGTCCCCTGTCACAGGGAATAAGGGTTGGAGAATTCCCAATGAATTCCTCTGATGGTCCCAATATCTCTTACATTGCAAAGTCATCATGCAAGGCTGTTCGGTAGCTCACAGACTGCACGTGACAGCCATTCTTTGTCACTGTTCTTATAAGCAATACCTCCTTCCAGTGCTCACAAACCTTAAGATATTTGAGTGCATTCCCTGCTACCCATTCAGGCTGATAAAGTTTTAACGATTCTATTGCTACATAACGTCTCAGAACGTGGATGAGCTCAGTGCTCTGCATAGGACCACAGGGGCTGTCTTCCTGCCAGTTGGCCAGAGAATGATATAGCTCCCAAATTGAATTTCCTTATCTGCTTTCTCAAACGACTCCTGATACCATGTGAGGTATTTCCCTAAGAAACATATTCTGAGATTACAATTCCTGTCTTGGAGAAAGTTCATGAGCGAACACACAGGAATGCCATCTGTGGAGAAGACGAGCAAGTTAAGATTCAGTAGGAGGAAAAGTTCAAAACGACATTGCTGCAGGAGAGACCTCAACCGGTCTCCACGGAGCTCCTGAGATGGTCAAGGATGGATGAGCTCTTCAGAGTTGATCTAAGTTGAAGTAAGGTAGCCCATCTGAGTTTCCTTGTATTATCTGGCAATTTTCTTGGGAATAGATGAAAATGTAAGTGAGGCAGCTCCACCAGGGCAAAGGTAGTTCCCTGTGGGGACTCAGCAGCAAATTCTCCATAATCCAGACTATTTGCAGTTTGGGGAATAAATGACTTTGGTGAGTAATCACAGCCAGTGTTCTCTAAACACATCCCTGTCCTTCCTAGATCTGAAAAATGAATGTAAAGAAAGTAGAATTAATTTCCCTTAAACACAACTTTTGGGCATTTTGAATTCATCTATTCAAATCCAGGTGTTCACACATCTAAATCCTAGTCTTTTTTATGAAGACTATTGTTCAGAACTGCACCCGGTGTTTCTGGAAGTTCTCCCACTGATCCCAGGAAAATTTCAGCCTTGCTTACATTCTTTGCAGAGACACTTCGTAACTCCTTTCTAAAAGGAAAGTAGAGCACTTCCCAACGTGGTCTGGAAATGGTAGATGCTGATGACCTCCATGGGCACATATCTTCAGTCACTAATGTTTCAGGTCATGGCCAATCATAGTGCTAAGTACAAGGTATCCACCTGCCACTCCTACTCTATCCACCTTCTCCAAGCTTCAGAAAAAAAAAATGAAAAGGGGGATCAACAAGGAAAAGTAGATAGGAATGAAGAAATTAAATTAGCATACCTTAAGAATTTGACATGTTAGGAACCTGTTTTTAGTGGCTTTTAAATTGCTGTGATAAGACACCATGGCAAAGGCAATTTATAGAAAAATAAAGAGTTTATAGGGAGCTTTCAGTTTCAGGGGGTGAGTCCATGACCAGCATGGCAGGGAGCATGGAAACAAGCAAGCAGGCATGCCACTGGCCTGCAGCTTATCCATAAGAGGGAGAGAGAAAGAGAGAGAGAGAGAGAGAGAGAGAGAGAGAGAGAGAGAGAGAGAGAGAGAGAACCTCAAAGATTGCCCCCAGTGAAAAACCTCTTCCAACAAGGCCACACCTCCTAATCCTTTCCAAATAGTTCCAGCAACTGGGGACCAAGTATTCAACTATAGGAACCTCTGGGGCCCATCTCATTCAAACCACCTCAGATGCTCAGTAGAATCTCTCCAGTGTGTTTCTTCATCTGCTCCTCACAACCAGTGCAATAAGAATCTTTGCCAACTGTGGTGATGTACTGTGTCCCCCAATATATTGTACACACTAATAAAGTTTACCTGAGGATCAGAGGAGAAATACAGCCACTGTAATAAACATAGAAGTCAGGCAACAGTAGCATAAGCCTTTAATCCTAGCATTCAGGAGACAAAGATTCATCCTGATCTCTGTGATTCAAGGCCACACTGGAACAGAGCCAGGCATGGTGGCACATGCCTTAATTCCCAGCACTAGTTAGCCATAAAGGTCTGGAGGTTTGTACAGACAGACAAGAAGTGATGTAGCTGGGCAGAAAGAGGAAGTGATGTAGCTAGGCAGAGAGAGGAAGTAAGAGGGCAGGGACAGAAAGGCATATAGCCGTGGGTAGATCTCTTTGGAGGCTGAGGAATTGGTGAGGTGAGGTTGGCTGTGGCTTGTTCTATTCCTCTGATCTCTCAGTTTTAACCCCAATATCTAGCTTTGGGTGTTTTTTTTTAAATTAATAAGACCATTTAGCAATTCATCTTACAGCCAACTGATAAGGAAACCAAAGTGCAGGAGAGGTAGTCTCAGTAGTAGGATCCCCAGATAGTCACAGCCTTTTGGTACCCTGAGATAAAGTAGGAAAGCCAAAATTTGACCCTACTCAGAGAATCTAGACTTCAGAGATGTATCTTTCATCTACTAAGACCAAGGAGTGTGAAATCAGAAAGGCTCCATAGCATCCCCAAGCACTCTAGAAGAGACCTTACTAAAGAGACTAGCTTACCGTCCTTAAGGTGGTGAAGGCCTGGTGAGGGTTCCTACCCACTGGCTTGGTTTGAATCTCCCTCCAGTACCAAAGGAGAGGCCCTGCAGGTGTTCCTACCCTGGACACCCAGATGTGGCATTACAAAGACGAAGCAAAGCGGCTCAGATGCCGGCTTTCAAATACCAGAATACGTCAGAGTCGTCATCGTGCAGGGAAACACAAATCGTAATCTGTTCAATGGATAATAAAACACAGTGAGAGCCGAGGAGGCGGCTCATTCTATAAAGCACCTGCCACCCAAGCATGCGAGTCACTCCAGCCTTGTGGCTCCAGGTGAAGCCATCACCAAACACACAGGAGACTAACCGAGGGTGGCAGGGCACACACGTGGAATGTGGACAGCTGGGATATTTCTAGCTCTAATGAGGTGCCAGGCCTGACTTCCCTAATATCATGTGATTCCAATCTTCTCTGTTTGTGCAGCATTTGAAAGGGCAAACACCTAAGTCACTAAGCAACAGGAACTCAGGAGAGCAGTAGAAACAGAAAGATGGAAGCCGCCTCCATACAATGAGATGCCCAGAAGGATCCCAAGGTAGATTTGTTGAAAGCCTTTTTTTGGAATTAAGCAAGACTTAAGGTAAATTTCAAATATCAGAACTCAGTATCCCTTATTCCAGTTGCCTAAGGTTACCAGAGAGAATGCTAGGCCCCTTTAAGCCATTAGGAGACACTAACTCCTTCCAGAGACCCGGTGAGGCAGGGACTTCGGAAAGCCTATAAATGGAGGAAGTCCTGTTTTCCCAGCAGAGCAGCCCAGAGTGCACCATATAATTCTCCAGGCTTGACAAACTTCCATTAAAGGGGATGCCCACTGAGTGTGGGATTACAAAAAAAAAAAAAAAAAATATATAGATTTTCTAATAAATGCTTCAAACTGCCAGAAAGTATCTGGTTCTCAGGATTTTTTCCCACTTCGTGGCTGAAAATAAGCATGTTCACTGCTTTACAATTTCCCGAAATAATGACATTCTAGTGTAATGGCAAGCTCCGTGACAGGAAGTGATATGCTCTGACCGCAGTGCTCTCTAAAGCTCATGAATGACGGTTCGAAGTGGTCTCTGTCCATGGACAGAAACCCTAAGTAACTCAGCACAGGGAATTCCTTAGCTAAGGAGTATTTGGACGTGTACGTTCCTGTGAGACTAAAAGAGAAACATCTGCCGAACCCTAAGAGGTAGCCAGCCAAGCTCTTGAGTGCAGAGACTGGCCTTGAGCCACTGAACACGGCCCTGTTTTCCTCATTTAGGTAAACAGCCAACTACAGTATGCACTACAATTTCACATTGGTTCCACAGAAAAGGAGGTTTGGTTTTTGGTTTTGTTTTTTGTTTTATTTTGTTGTTGTTTTTTTTTTAAATAAATTGACAAAATAATCTGGGTTAAGACCTCATTACTATTTGCTCAAGTACAATTTTATGACTATGAAATTGAAGCACAGCATATTCTAGAAAAGTTATCTGGTGTACCATAGAATCTAAACTTCCTAAATTCATTTGACAATTATATGAATAAATGTTTTTGCCAATTATCTAGGAAGGCCCGACTTGTCTCATAGGGAAGCTCATCAGAACTACTATACACAAGTCAGGTCCACAGAAAACCAGGCTGGAGGTGGGTGCATGCCTGCCATCCCAGCAAATGGGGCTGTGGTTGGGAGTGCAAGTCTGCAATCTCACCAAATGGGGCTGGGGTAGGGGTACATGCCTGCGAACCCAGTAAATGGGATTGGGGTGAGGAACACACCTACCATCCCAGCACTTGGGAGGGGTTTGAAGAAGTAGAATTACAAGTTTGAGGCATCCTGTGCAAATGGAGAAACCAAATGGAAGAGTAAAACTTTTACCCAGGTACGGATCCTGGCAACAAGGTGACCTCAGTGCAACCTCCCTCCACCCTCAACACTCCCCCCCACCCCTTGATTCTAGCTCTCTTCCTTGGTGATGTATTGTGTCCCCAGTATATTGTGAACCCTAATAAAGCTTATCTGAGGGTCAGAGGAAAAAGCCAGCCACTATAGTAAACATAAAGGTCAAGCAATGATAGTGCATGCCTTTAATCCTATCACTTGGGAAGCAGAGATCCATTTGGATCTCTGTGAGTTCAAGGCCACACTGGGAACAGAGCCAGGCATGGTGGTACATACCTTTAATCCCAGGACTTGAGATCTCATGTCTTGCTTGGGAAAGACACACGCCTTTAATCTCAGGAAGTGAAGGCAGGAAGCAAAAAGGTACATAAGGCATGAGGACCAGGAACTAGAGGCTTTTAAGTTTTTAGGCTTTTAGTAGTAGTTCACCTGAGATCCATTCAGGTGAGGACTCAGAAGCTTCCAATCTGAGGATTTGGGGGAACAAGATCAGCTGAGGAGTTGGTGAGTTGAGGTTGGCTGCGGCTTGTTCTGCTTCTCTGATCTTTCAGAATTCACTCCAATATCTGGCTCTGGGTTTTTTATTAATAAAACCATTTAGCAATTTGTCTTTCACTCTTCCACCTGCTGGAACCCTTCAGATCTTCCATACCTTTTGGACAGCAGTGTCAGATGGTCCTAAGGCAAGGCACAAGCTAGGCAGTCTTGAGAACCATGGTCCAAGATGTTCTGCAGAACAGAGCAGGGACCTGTGGTAAAGTCGATGAACATCAACCTCAGGAAAATCTACGAGGCTTGTGTCAGGGTTGCCTTGGTGCCCACAGGGATATCATCAGGCAGACTGTACACCTCCAACCCTGAAAGAACAAAGAGGAAGACGACTTCATGCTGAAGATCAGCAGAGGACAACAGTCCCAAAGACCAGGCTCTCATTACCTGCGGAACTGCCACCACTTCCACTGTGTCGACAGCCAGATGTGAGTATAATAAAAAGCAAGGAAACTGAAACCCATCAAGTCCCCTGGAGAACAGACTGACCAAGGGAAGCAGGACCAGGCAGAGAAACTGAATCCTAACCAAAGACTTTATCAAGTCCTACCGGTTGCCCCAGAGCAAAGATGGCCCACCTTACTGGAACTGGGGCCAGGAACCTGACCCTTGGCGTTAAGGTGTCTGAACTCAAACTCAGGCATGGCTGCTGCCCTTGCCTATTTGAGACCACAGAGTGATTCTTTCTGCCCTACTGGTCTTCTGGTATGAGTGTAATGATACTACATCATTTCTTAGAGTGCCTTTTCTCTTAAGAACTGAGACCTCCATCAGTACCTAGAAACACAGGGAGAGAAAGCATAAGTTTCCCAAGACTCGGTGTCTTAGAAGTAGGGTCAGTCTTATTTCCAGTCTTTGTTCTCTGGACTCGTGTTGCTCTCCTTGAGGGGTGTTACCATATGGAGAGATCAGCATTAGCCTGTGGATGGAAGGCTGAGCGTTAGCATTGGCAACAGTTTGACCCGCTGACGAGTGGTGGATGGCTCAGGCTGCTGGGCCTATGCACAGTCCCTAGCTCTGTCATGATGACTGTTCCACTCACGTGGCTGTTGACTGAGTCAGCAATAAAGTGGCTGGTGTCAGAGGCTGCCTTACGGCAGATGGCATGTCTTTCTATATACTTGGTTATGTGGTTTCTTCTTCAAGGGACATTGACACATTAATTCAAAATACAAGGGCCTCTGACTTCATGCTCATTCCCATAGTTCTGTCATGTGTCTCCTTCCCTTAATTATCCAGGATTTCTCCTTCTAGGCATGTGACCAATCAGCTAAGATATTTACCATTCTGCACATATTTTTTTCTTACCCAAGAGTTATATATGATACTCAAGTGTAGAAAATGCTGCTGCCAGAATCCAAACAGGCTTCTTAAGCCCCGTATTTCCTTCTTACTGATGGGAGGTACATGATGCAATGGTCTTTGTGCTCTGGAGGACATCTGCTGAAGACCAATTTTTTTTAATTTTATTTACCAATTTGCTGAGTCCTGAATTGTCCATAGGTTATATTTCTTCACTCTCTGAAGCCTCCAACTGCTTAATACAACTGTCACAACAGTCTAATTATCACAAAGGCACAATATATTGGCACAGTGAGTCAATGTGATATAGAATGGTCCATAGTTTGTGTCTCTTTACATTAAAGTATGTTTGTGATGTTAAGTTTGATTGTCAATGTGATTGTATGAAGAAATGCCTAAGGGATTAGTCAGGAACCAACCCAGATGTGTCTATGAAGAAGACGTGCCATAAATGTGGGCAACACCTTTCCATTGGCTGGAACAAGGGGGAAAGGAGAAAACATGGAGTACACAGACATCTCCCTTTCTCAACTCCCTAGCCTGACGTGATATGAACTTTGCTGTACCACACTCTCCTGCCCATGAGAAATGAAACCTCTACACCATGAGACAGATGACTCTTCTCTTCTTGATGTTGTCAATATCGGGTGGAGGCAGCAGTAGAAACGTAGCAGATGCATGCCTAAGAGCAGAGGAAGTAGCACAGCCCGAAGGGGAAGCCACACAAATTTGCTCAGCCCAAGGGTCCTGGGATGCTTCTGGTTTCCTTCCCAATGGAAAGCGGTACAGAACATAACACATACCAGATGGATTCCCTTCACAGAGGTTTACAGAAGTGGTGGAGTCAAGGCTCTGGCCATTGCGTTCTTTTCTGAGAATGGGTTGTACTGACACACCAAGTCTCTATCTCCATGTGCAGTCCATAATTCATAGCTTCACAGTGCCAAGGGCTCCCCTTTCCATCAGTAGTCATGGTTTCTAAGGTCCTTCATTCTGAAGATCTAGCCTTTTCTTCAACCAATGGCTTCTGAGTCTGAAACTCTAGCTCTACATATTGAATAGGGATTGTGGTTTTTTGGTGGGGCTGTCATCCTTAACCTCCGGGTCATTGTATTAGTTACCTTTCTCACACCTTGCCAAAATACCTGGCGATGAGTAACTTAAAGGAGATGAGTTTACTTGGGCTCACAGTTCAAGGGGATACAAGCCATCGTGGTGAGGAGAGAAGGGCAGCTGGAGCAGGCAACTGCTGGTCATACTGCGTCCATAGTCAGGAAGTGTTTCTTCACAGCAGTAGAAAGCACCGACTAATGGCATTGGTTAGCAATGAGGTTGTGGTGAGCCTGTAAAAGCATGTCTGGGACAATAGGTTGCATCCAACCCTTTTCATAGCACATAAGGCGGGCTCCAGAACTTTAAACTGGGATGTCATTTAGTCAGGTCCTAATTGCTGCATTGCTTGAGTTACACTTATATATACGTGTGTGTGTGTGTGTGTGTGTGTGTGTGTGTGTGTGTGTGTGTACAGATAGATAGATAGATACATACATACATACATACATACACATATGTATAGATATACATTCTGGTCTGACTCAACAAATCTTTTAAAGTGATGGAATCCTTTCCTGTTTTGGTTCTGATTTGGTAGTGTCAGCATTAACATGATGTCTAACTGGATCCTGAGTAACACAAGGCTATCTCAGTCCAGTTACCATTTCTAAGATGGCTCTCTTCCTGTGATGCCTATTTGATGAACATTTGTCATATTTTAATAAAATTTAAGGTTTTCATTTTCACACCTTTCATGTTCTGTGTGTGACTGTGGTTTATGCACATTTGTGTGTTTGCTGCATGTGTGTATGCCTATGCAAGCATGTGCAGAGACCAGAGGTGGATGTTGATATCCTACTCGGTCATTCTTCTTTTTACTCCTTTGAGACATGGTCATAAAGTTCCAGCAATCCTCCTGTCTCTGCCTTTTCCCACCCCAGCAGTGGGGTTATTGTTACATGCACAGACACACTCAGCTTTTTATGTTGGTGCTGGGATCTCATCTCAGGTCCTCATGCCTATCCAGCAAGCATTCTTATCCATGGAGCCATCCCTCCAGCCCCTATTTTTAATACTTTAATGTCTTTGAATCAAGATACATCTTGAAGTCACTGCCAACCTTATCAGTCTTGAAATGTTACTACTCCTTGCAAACTGTCTTAGTTTTCTATGGCTGCTGTGACAGCTGACACAAACTGTACCTTAAAGCAATACAAATGGATTACAGTTCAGAGTTCCAGAAGTCTAGAGTGGGTCTCACTGGGCTAAATCAAGGCGTTGGCCAGGCTGGGTTACTTTGTGGTAGTTCTAGGGTTGAATTTGCTTCCTTTCCAGCTCAGAATCGGAAAGCTACCCTCTTTCTTGTCCTTATTTTCCTTACTCCTCCTCTGTCTTCACAGCCAGAAACAGAAGGTTAAATTTCACACTGATCTCTCTGACCCCTTAGTCTGTCCCCTCGTTTGCATTTAAGGATCCATCTGCTCGCAATGGCCATGCAGATAACCAAGGTTAATCTCAGTGGTTTGGGTCAGCTGGTTGGCAACTTTAATCCTGTCTTCAACTATAATCCCCTTCTGGCACACAGCTAGGCTATTCACAGATTCCAAGGATTAGGAAGCGGGTGTCTGGGGTGGGAGGCATTACTCAGCTGACCACACACACATCTAAAACCTTACAAAACTGACGGCTTGGAGAAGGCTCATTCGATAAAGTGTCTGCCATACACACATGAAGATCTGAATTCCAATTCCCAGTATTCATGTAAAAAACAGGGGACTATAGCAAGTGCTGTCACAGTTCTAGGGAGGCAGACATGAGTGGATCCCTGGAGTTCACTGGTCAACAATTCTGGCCAAATTGGTGAGCTCCAATTTGAGTGAGAGACCCTGTCTCAAAAATAAGGTGAAGAAAGATTTGGGAAGACACTTCCTATCAACACATCAACTCATCAACTCTCTCTCTCTCTCTCTCTCTCTCTCTCTCTCTCTCTCTCTCTCTCTCTCTCTCTCTCTCCCCCCCCCCTCCCTCCCTCCCTCCCTCCCTTTCTCTCTCTTAAGGAACTGGTATCAGAAGTCTGGACGGAGAACCTGACAGTATTAGAGCATCATTAAGAACATTCCACATTTCCAAGGCCCTGGATGTAAGAGAAGATCACATGACTATTAATCATGATTTGCAGACTTGGACTCCAAGCCAAGATGATGGTATCTTCAGCTGAAGCAGGGCATGTACATCTAGCTGGTCTTAATAATTCATATTTAAATACAATAGGAAACATATAGAAATAGACATCAATAGCTCTATTTAGTTAAGGACAGAATTTTGCTTTGTACCCTTTGGTGACCGTGCAATTTAACACTAAAGTTGGGGTTGTAAGCATCATGTATTTATGCTCCCTACTGGAAGCTGTGCCTCTAAGCTGCATAATAGCTACAGCCAAACCATGGAAGGCAACATGAGCATGAGTTTATAGGTCAGGCTTGGGTGAACACAAGGCTAAGATAGCAACAGGAAGAGAGAAAAGATTCACTAGTATTTCAATGTATTCTTTCCTGTAGTGAAAAAGTAGATGATTCTGATGGCTCTTTCTCTGTCTGCCTGCCCTGACCACCCCAAGGGTGTCTGTGCTGTGAGTGTGAGGCAGGGGTTGGCACATCTGTGTTCTAACTGGGGGGAAAAAGAAGAGGAGCTCTGAAGAGAGGGGTTTGTTTTAAGTGTGAATATAAACAGGGCAATGCTACATCACAGTACAATAAAATGCAAAGCAAATCATAAAAGGAGACCGATATCATCTCAACAACTTGGGAGTTGAAAAGCCCCTCTTTCATAAATTTGGATCAACCCTAAGATACGTAAGGAACTGTTTAGATAGTAAAAATACAAAGTACCCAAGTTCTTTTTTTTTTTTTTTTTTTTTTTTGGTTTTTTGAGACAGGGTTTCTCTGTGTAGCTTTGCGCCTTTCCAGGGACTCACTTGGTAGTCCAGGCTGGCCTCGAACTCACAGAGATCCGCCTAGCTCTGCCTCCCGAGTGCTGGGATTAAAGGCGTGCGCCACCACCGCCAAGCAAAGTACCCAAGTTCTTTACAGAAGAAAACCAATGGCTTTAAATTATTTGCTATTATAAAAAAATGATGAAAACTTAAAAAATAAACCCTCCATCCGAAAATTTTCAAAAAAGAAATAATAAATAAGCCTAAAGAAACCAGGAAGCCAGACTTAATAGAAAGAAGCAAAAATTGGTAAATAAGCCACCAAAGGCATAGACTTTATTATAAAGGACCACTTATTGAGAAGAATTGAACACATTTTTTTAAAACTTAAAAACCTTTTTTGAGACAGGGTTTCTCTGTGTAATTTTAGAGCCTTTCCTGGAACTCACTCTGTAGCCCAGGCTGGCCTTGAACTCACAGAGATCCGCCTGCCTCTGCCTCCTGAGTGCTGGAATTAAAGGCGTGGGCCACCACCACCCAGCTTAAAAACATTTTTAAAAGCTGATTAAAGGTGAAGGGAGGTACACAAAAAAGGAGGCATGTAAATAAACTCAGAAAAAGGATGAAAATTTATGAGGATTCTACAGTTAACTTCAAGGAAAATAAATATAAGAGGCTAGAGGACAGAGACAACCTCCCCTAGCCAGATGTAAGTCACCAACACTGAGCTGAGGAAGGGCAGTTTTGAAAACGTGACTCACCAGAGAAGAGGCTTGTACTGCCCGGACATCAACAAAGAATGCCATTTTACATGGCTATTAAACGGTCACCACTGTAAATTTACTTAGATGAGTCCAGATGGAAAGTACTGGAAGGCATTCCATACAGCAAACACCATCTTTAACTAAAACTTTCAGAAGACATTCATTAAAAAACTATAGATCATCTCACTATGACAATGGGCACAAGTACTAAAATTCAAAAATCAGCAAAAACAGAATCAAAATGAGTCAAATGTCAAATATGTTATGCCTGAGGGTAGTTTGTGGAAGGTGGCTTAATATCTATCTGCATAATTCTTTTCATTAGTAGATTTGAGTTGAAATTGTAAATATCTGACTTGTTTTAATTCAGTATTCACCTGTAATTGTAAAAAAATGCCACAGATACCAGTACTATAAGAAAATAACAAAAAGAAAAAAAGAGAGACAGAGACAGAGAGAGGAAGGAAGGAAGGAAGGAAGGAAGAAAGGAAGGAAGGAAAAGAAAGAAAGAAAGAAAGAAAGAAAGAAAGAAAGAAAGAAAGAAAGGAAGGAAGAAAATACCCTACAACACAGGCTGCTTCTTTGAAAAAGAAAAAGAAAAAATCAGGTACATGCACTTTTCTAAAAAGCAAAATGTTGAAAACATCTTACTTAAAATTAACAATTTAGAAGTTTATGCCCCGTGTATTCACTGTTTGTTAATGGACCCAACTTTCAAGAAAAATGTTAAACATAAACACTGGATAAGAAGATATAGAGCTGTGTCTTTTCTATTGGTAACATAAAAACTTACCTCCTCACATTCATGTTTGCCTAGCATGATGGTAGCCGCATGAAATCCCAGCTCTTAGGAAGAGGAGGAAGGAGGATCTTGGGTTCAAGTCTGGACTGGGTTACATAGTGAGCTGTTGTGGAATATTATTTTAAGGTATGTTACATTTGTTTATGCTCTGGAACATTTGTTTAATGATGCAAAGATGTGTTGCGTTCTTTTATGTTGCATTTGTAACTCTGTGAAGCTGTGTTACTTTGCCTGTTTAAAACACCTGATTGGTCTAATGAGAGTTGAACGTCCAATAGCAAGGCAGGAGAAAGGATAGGTGGGGCTGGCAGGCAGAGAGAGTAAGCAGAAGGAGAAATCTGGGAGGAAAAAGAAGAAGAAGGAATAAGAGAAGAAGGAGGAGGGCTTCAGGGGCACCCACCCAGCTACACAGCAAGCCGTGGATTAAGAGTGGAAGTAAGATTTATAGAAGTAACTAAACAGGAAAAGCCCAGAGGAAAAAGGTAGATGGGATAATTTAAGGAAGCTGGCTAGAAACAAGCCAAGCTAAGGCCAGACATTTATAATTAAGAATAAACCTCCGTGTGTGTGTGTGTGTGTGTGTGTGTGTGTGTGTGTGTGTGTGTGTGATTTATTTGGGAGCTGGGTGGCGGCCCTCCAAAAGAGCAAAAACAAACAACTACAGTGAGCTTCAGGACAACCTAGGTTGTATAGTGAGACCCTATCTCATTTCATACGTGTACATGTGTGTGTATGTGTGTGTATATGTGTATATGTGTGCAGTGTGTGTATGTGTGTGAGTATAAAATAATAACAAATTTTGAGAGCTAACAAAACTGTAAAAGTTTATAAAGTAAGTACATAATATCAGTATATTCTCTTCACTGAGGTACTTAGAAATGCAAAGTGGGAATCATTGTACTTATCAAGCAAAAAATAGTTAAAATTCCCATGGATGACATAGCAGCCATATGAATGGAGATTAACAACACTATGGAGATGATATAAACTGAGACCTGGGAAGGGAAAGAACATCGCAGGTTCTCGTCTCGACTGCTAGACTTCATGAAAATGTCACTTATATTAAGGTGATTAAACTCCAACAAGGATTTATTGTTTTGCTTTGTGTTTTATTTTTGAGGAGATGAAAGAAGTCTGAATGATTTTAAATTAAATAATTTTCAGATATGATGTTAAAACATCTGCAGCAGAATTTGGGAAGCAACAGAGAAACAATAGACAGAAAACTGAGATAATACAAGAAGGGTCTGTTTGTGATAAAGGGGGCCTCACAAGCTGTTAATAGACGACAATGTAATAAGCATGGACAAATAGACAATTTGAAGTAGACATGCATTTCTAGCAAACATATTGTTTAACCAACCAGAAAATTTGCTTAGAGTGGAGAAAATGCAAACCCAAATAACAATTCAATTTCACTTTGCCAGGCTGGCAAAACCCAGAGAATATAAACATTCCTCCTGCAGCAGAGAAACAGGCAAGAGGTACCTGTAGATGGTGCTGAGGGTGAAAGTTCTGTTATAGTGCATTTGGGAAGCAATATTGCAACTTCTACAAAAATGTAAAACGCATCCAATAGTCTTTGACTCTAATCTCAACATCTTGGAATCCATCCTACAGGAGTAAAAAACACCGCCAGGAAGTGAAAGCATGTGCATAGTGTTGGTTGAAGAAGTACCGGGGCCGGGGTGGTGGGGGACAGAATCAGAGTTGTTAAATACGTTATGAACTGTTCACATTGTGAAATACTAAGCAGCCATTAAAAAATTAAGTGGAAACTAATGTATATAAGATAATTTGTAAGGCTTATCTGAGCATATAAAATCATGCTTTGCTCTGTCTATCTAAATATGTCTGGACACACTTGTAAACAGATGGGAAAAACGAAAAGGCAGACACCATTTTGTTAACCACAGTCATTGAGGTGATGGAGGGAAAGTGAGAAGGAAATGGAATGTGGAGGCAAAGGAGACAGAGATAAGAAAAAAATCAGATTTCACTTAAAAACGTGAACTATGATCAAACTGTACATTTATATAAAGTTATTCACCAGCATGTATATACAGAATTTTTACAATAGGAAAATGTTAATGTCGGTTATTGGATTGTGATTGAAAAAACATGCAACTGAACTCCAACCCAAGGGAAGGGTACCGCCGTAGAGCAGTAGCAGTCGCTATGGAGACCTGCACAGGACACCAGCCCAGAGCAGGAGCAGTCGCTATGGAGACCTGCAAAGTATTTCTGCAGAGCTATTCTCACAGGTCCCACATGGACAATCACAGCAAATATGCTAAACAGTAAAGTTTAAAGAGAATTGGCCATTTTATGTGCTGTGTTGACACATTTAATAGTGTCGTTGTACCTAATGTGAATTTACATTAAAGCCATATAACATTATGCCATCCAGGCCATCGATCTTTGTTGACTTTGGTGCTGTAGTTTCCAAAGGACTAATAGTATAAAAATAGATTTGTGATGCTGCTGCTCAAAGTGATGAGTGTCTACAAGCAAATGTAACGGGCTGCCTTTTAAAAGGAGAGATACACGTGTGTGTGTGTGTGTGTGTGTGTGTATGCGATGGTGTGGTGCATACTGTATTTGCATCCACTATCACCTTTTAAAATGTCACTTTTATGAGTTAATTTTTCATAGTGATTCTAAAAGGATCGGCAAATCTCACCTCCTATAAAAGGGAAGGGTGTGTTTATCAACAATTCAGGGTGTTTTCCGTTCTGGAGTTGACCTTTTTCCTCCATTCCATTCTATGTGTTCAGAAAACTGTAGTGAATTTTTTTGTTAGAATGGAGAAATGAAAGAAAATGGAATTTGGGGATAAATCATGTTTTTCCATCGTTTATGAATTAAGTTTCAAAAACATTCGAAGTATAAAGTCCCAAAGCAACTGTGTGGGCCTCAGTGCGTTCCAACAACTGGTACCAGAGTTTAAAGCACATTTAGGATTTATTTCTCACAGCAACCTTGCTTCTAGTCAGCCAAGTTGTGTGGTCCCTCTTAAAGTCCCCCCTCAAGCTCCAACATTCTTCCCTCATATGGAGAAGCCTCCAGACTCCTTCCAGCAGAGGACTGATTTTTGCCCTTACCATCTCTCTACAACTACTTCTCAGCTTAGCTGTGAGGCACTGGGGGCCCCAGCCAGGGCCTGGCCACTTGGGCACCTTTAGTGTGTGACTCCGCCCATGTCTCCAGGTGCCTTCTTAACACTGTTACTCCTTATGCACCTCTGCACTCCTGCTCATTCTCAAGCAATCTTTGTAAGTCTCATCTCCACACTAATCTGTGTTCCCACATGCCTGGCTCTAGTTCCAGCTCTGGTGATTTCTTATCCATACAGTGCATTTAACGCCCCCCCCCCAAAGACATTTATCTCCCTCTCTGTGGACAGCAGCTTCAAATCATTCTCTAATAACCCCACATGGCCACACACTATCCAGAATGAGATCTCAATGAAACCACTGGCACAATCCTTTTAGTTCTGAAATACTTTAGGATAGAGCGTAAGTAATTAATTTAACCATCGGCACTGGTTAATTGAGGCATGCATCTTTGTTTCCCTTAGGTTTTTATTTTATGCTCAAATGCGTTGGGAAATTGGTAGTTCCTGATTGGTATTTAATGGACAAAGTGGAGAACAGACACGCAAAAACAATCTCCGGCAAGTGCTTCTGAAATCACAAAGTAACCAGCACAGGCCTGGGAGAGGCCTGCAAGGACCCACGTGACTCTGCTGCCAGCACAGCTCTTGAAGGCTAATCACTGGACTTGTTCATAATTAACTGACATCTTGAATCACCCACAAGTATCTCCGTATCAAAAGTTCCCCTAGAACAGTGGCTCTCAACCTTCCTAATGCTGCGACCCTTTAATATGGTTCCTCATGTTGAGACCGCCAACCATGAAAGTATTTTCGTTGCTACTTCATAACTGTAATTTTGCTACTGTTATGAATCGTAATGTAAAATATCTGTGTTTTCCGATGGTCTTAGGTGAAAGGGTCGTTTGCCCCCAAAGAGGTCGTGACTCCCAGGTTGAGAACCACTGAACCGTAACAAAATGTTTGGCAATGTAAAGAATATAGTAGAGTTGAATCAAGGATAAATACACTGAAGCATACTCCCTGGGGTCCCAAACGGAAATCCTCCAACAGTCAGTGTCAGAGAACCTCAAAATGCATGGGGTGGGAGGCCTGATTTGGAAAGCAAGTGCAAGAAAGTTAAATTATATATGAACACTCACCATTGATGAAAAGTCACGATAAAACACGCAGAATATGAACTGTGGGGCATAGAAGGACTAGCTGTGACATGACCTTTGGTGTACTGTACTCCTGTCTCTGTCCTGTGACTCTACGGTAAGACCTTATTCACTCATCGGAGCTCACCGGGATTGGATTGCAAAGACAAATAAAAAATCCAAGCCAGTTTTTAACACAACTGTTTTCACGTTTTTAAAGAAAGCGGATCAGAATTATAATCAACGCACAGGCACTCACAATGAAGGGAAGTCCAGCTGGCTACTGGATTGATATCTGCCCCTCCCCACAAGCATGGGACGTGGACTTTAAGAACTTAAAACCACTGAGGCCAAGGCCTAAGACCATCTGTAATGTGAATCTGTTAAGAGAAAACTCCTGTTATGTTAAGCTGGAGTTTCTTTCCCGGCCGATTATTCTAACAGCTACTCATGTGAGTGCTTCTCGTTTTCCCCTGTGCCAGGTTAGTTCAAAGTGCAGAACCAAAGCTTTACAGAAACAGGTAACAGTGAGTGAGCCCTGCATCTCCAATTACCCAGCAGAAGATCGCTTTCCCATGCACAAGGGAGTCAACCACCCAGTGATTCTGATGTGTCTTAGATGGGCAGAAATAGACTAAATTTCAGCACTGAAATTTTAATGTCCTGAAACATTAATAGTTACAAATGAGTTGTGGCCGGGTGGTGGTGGCGCACACCTTTAATCCCAGCACTCGGGAGGCAGAGGCAGGCTGATCTCTGTGAGTTCGAGGCCAGCCTGGTTTACAGAGCAAGATCCAGGAAAGGCACAAAGCTACACAGAGAAGCCCTGTCTGGAAAAAAACAAACAAACAAACAAACAAAACAAATGAGTTATACTTAAGTACAGACACACACAGAAATGACATTAAGCAAATATTTATTACATTTCTAGTGTTCCTTAGGAAGGAGGTGATGTTTTGAAGTCTTAATAGCAGGCTGACTATTTTTACACAGGCAGAGTTCCCGACCAAGCACACAAACTTAAAAATCAACAGCTATTATGGTTGAAGCAAATGTTTCTGATTTGAAGGAAGGAAGAAGTCATAGGTTAGAAAGCACAGGAGCTCAGACTTCAGACTGAGCCCAGGACAGCCATGTCTCCTCTTCTGTGTGGTCGAGACCTTGTAACCCTCAGTGAATCCAAACAGGGCCTGGCTGGCTCATGGTCTCACTTCTGCTAGCAGACAGTCAAGCCTTTCTCGTTCATTGAAGAGCATTAATATTTGTCACATCTGGGGAACAGGCTAATGATTCTACGCTGCTGTCCCCTCAGACGCCTTCACACTCTTTGAGAGGCCATAGGGGACTCGGGTCCGATAACTTGATGCTGCATTCTGGCTCCTGTGCAAGGTTAGTTCAAAGTGGAGAAACTAAAATGTTCTAGAACTGGGTAACAGTGAGCAAGCCCTGTGGACCCAAGCAAGTAGCTCAACGGTAACTCAGCATCAGTGTCCTGTCAGAGAAAAGGAAATGATACATCTCAACCTTCCTTATTGTAGCATGTCCAGGCCAGCTTCTCACTCGAGGTAATTAAATACAGTAGCTGTAGTGGTGAGATGGCCCAGGACAGCGGATAGTGGAAAGTCAGAGGCTCTGAAAGTTGTCTTCTGCCCACCGATGCTGGACCAAGCATAACAGCAGAATACAAAATAGCTTGAGGCAATGTCTCCACTCTCCTGGGTGGCCTGTCATCTTCCAGTTCAACGTAGTCCGCTGGTGTTACCAATCTCCCAGCTCAAACGGCATCTTATCAAGGAGTTCTGTTTATTTTAAAGAAACATCCTCCTTCTCCTGCCTCACATTTCTCATGGTGCTTTAGCCTCACCTGAATGTGTGGCTTGTTGATTTGCGAATTGCCTGTCTCTTACCAACAGACGGCAAGAGCCTGGAGGACAGGGGCTTTGCCTCGCTCAATCTGAAACCACCTCCTGGTACCCAGTGCATCTTCGATGATTATTTCTTGAACAAATTTGGTTCTCAAAAGCATAAATTAGTTCTGACCCAGCAGTGATCTGGAAATATCAGAAGGTCCATGCCCCTTCCAAATGTCTCGTGACTCTATCTGGCTGAGGCTCAAACTGACAATGAGGAAGGAGGGTTCCAGGAATGCTTCTTGCTCGGTGCTGTGGCCATCTTTGTCTGGCTTCATATTTCTTTTATTTGTTTGAGTGTCAGATATCCTAATTTTGAGTTTTTGGGGACCAGCACTTCCTAGGTGCTTAATAAATGCTAAGGAGCTATGACTTTGACTGTGTAGAAAATACACAGTACTCTTAATTTTGGCCTTGAAGACTACCTTCATACAAGTCGATAGAGATCATTTATGCCTTCCAGAAGTCTGTGTTCTCAAGAGAATTGAAGAGAACATGAAGATGTGATTACGATTTTAAATTTTTAAATGGGATTTAAAACACTTCTATTGTTTAATTACTGTTATTTAAAATCTACATAAGTTTATTATGGCAACTATATAAACAGTTAGTAATACCTGGATAATACCTAAGAAAGCAGAATTTTGTCTGAAGTACTTAGAATTCTTGCTTTGCATTGTTATTGCACCCTGATGGTTAAATAACGAACTTTAAAATTAACAATCACCATTATATGCCCATTCAATGGATACACTCACTGTCAATTAGAGCATATTTCTCTAACAAGTAGAATCATAAAAGGAATTAAAATATATTGTGTCCCATTTAAAACTGGCTATATTGGATTGCAATTAGGAGACTATTGACCTGCACATTGAGTGCACTTGGTTTTAACTCTAGGTCGGTCATTTCTTCAAGTCAATGTCCAGATTTTAATGGATAATTGAAGATTTCAAGGCACATAATCATAAGCTGATTAATCGTGGCTGACAGGGTCCCTGCTGCTAAAGTCTGGATCAATGTCAAAGTCACTCACATTGCAAAATGTGCTGGGAGAGCGGTTTCCTCTGGTTAAGTACTTCCTGCCCCTCCTTTGCCTCTCTTTTAAATTCCCATAAGTCTTTACCAAAAGGCCCTGCCTGCTTCTGAAGACGAGATTCTTTAAATGTCCAGACGTTTACAGAGTGAACTATATGAAAAGTGCCGGACGCCATGGCCTTAGCCTTCACTGAACAACTCTATCCAGTGAGTTCTAAAACTATCTTCTGGGCAGGATCTCAAGGAAGTGGCCACCATAAGAGTCCAGAAAAGAGAGTAAGACATGAATGGATTCCACGTTTTGTACTATTCAGCAGTAGGAGTGTGACTGTGATTACAGCAGTTGAGGATTATTGATATGTAGCATGTATGTCCACATGCTATGCAATCTTTTCGAATGAGAAGTATCCTATCGAATGGTTATGAGGATACACTTTCGATTTCATTTTCAATCTATGCTCATTAGCAATAGTGGAAGCTAAATCTTATTTGAGTAAAAACGAATTTCCATATGCAGAGAGAATGAATCAATTTGTACTGCAGGTAAAATTCTAGGAGATAAACATACATTTATTCTAAGTAAGTAGAAAGCAACATATTACACTGTCTGGGTAGGAATACCTGAAATTTCATACTTTTGAGTGCCTTAATTCTTTTTATATTTACCAAAAAAGTCACACACCCAAAATGCTATTTTAAAATCAAAGAAATCTGTTCTGCATCTCATTTTACTATTTAATAGAGCAGCTGAAAAATGACTTAAAGATGTGGCCATATGGTGTGAAAATCCAGAATCAAGGAAAGAATGAGATACTGTAAACACGTAAAAAGCAGTAAAAGGAGTCTGCTCTGAGCTCCGTTAATGAGAAGCCGGTGATGGGGGTGTCTTTTATTGATCACATTTGAGGACATTGACTCACTGGTGTTTCCCAAACACAATTCTGCATCTCGAAGTGTTTGAGAGATTCAAGGAAGTCTCTCCCTCATCCTGGAATTGTTTGCACAGAAAGCTCCATAGAATAAATTACCGAGTCTTCCAGCACAGCTCAATTAACTGAATGAAGCCGGGAGAGAAGAAGCTCCAATCTGGTAGCCACAGAACCTGGCATAATTTTCGCTTGAAGAGTTTACAAGCGGATTGGGGCATTTAAACGACAGCCTGAATTTGGGAGTTAAGATAACAGGAAGAGGCAGGGGGAGCTCAGACTAACACTTTGCCCCCACAGATGTCTCCATGGGAAGTGAAGTGCTCGAAACCCAAGGCATTTCATGAGGAAGTCTGTCTTCATGAGGAATTCTGATGTCTCCACTACTTTCCCCCAGCTTCGCAGACACAATGAGCCAGACTTTCTGTTCCCGAGGAGTTCCAAATGGTTTTTTTTTTCCTTTAATGGTGCTTCAGAAATGTAACCCAGCTTCATGTAACAAAACTTCATGTCACTTGATAAATGATTAAATCTTCCAGGCCTAGAGAGTTGTCCAGGGCTACCCAATGCTCAGGCTTGGAACTCATAGCTGTGTACCTTAATTTATTCAATAAAGATTTCCAGGTCGGGCGGCAGTGGCGCACACCTTTAATCCCAGCACTCGGGAGACAGAGGCAGGCAGATCTCTGTGAGTTCGAGGCCAGCCTGGTCTACAGAGGGAGATCCAGGACAGGCACCAAAACTACACAGAGAAACCTTGTCTCAAAAGAGAAAAAAAAAAAAAAGTAGAAAAAAATTTCCTAGGACATCACTGGACTCAGCATAGGGAATAAAACCATCTCTCTTTCCGGGAGCTCCTAGTCCAGTGGGGGAAAGAACCCTTATAAGCAGTTTATTTTTTAAAAAAAATGAGTGATCTACCCCAGCCAAGCTCCAGAAGTTCTTTTGAGAACTACCACTATGGAGTTGGTACAGGTTCTGCTGGGTGAGCAGGTACCTGTTTCCTAAGAGCAACGTTTGCTTTTTTTTTTTTTTTGGTAAAAAATGTAGTTGTTTTCAAGGCGTTGAGACATTTCCCTCCCTTCTGTTAAAGGCAAATGTGACTCCCCCCCCCCCATTCCTCACAATTGCAGTGTGGGGGTAGTGGAGAGAGATGGGGGGGCTTCCCTGAGGGTGACTTACAGAACGAGGAACTTCCGACTCTCTGTCCTTTGGTTGCCCCAAACCACTTGGTGACAGGGCAACAAGAAGGAAGGAATGATGTTGACAATCTCAGGGTTTGCTTACACATTAGCAACTGACTGTCTCCCTCAACCAAACACAATCCCGCAGTCAGGGGCTGTGGAAGCAAAGAAAACCACAACTTAAATCCTGAAAGCCTCATGTCACAGCAATAGTGTCTTCTAACAAATAGACGGCATTCTTGGGAGCAAGTGTTGAAAACACGGGATGAGGGGAAGGTGGGGGAGCAGGCCTGTGGCGGGTCCTGCAGAAGCAAAGACCCTTGCAACAGCTAAGATGAAATCTTGACACACTGACCGAGATCACGAGGCCTCCTTCTGGTCCAGTGTCCCCTCCTGCCTCGGGCAATCTGGCCACATTCCAACAGCAGTGCCCTCGTGGTCCTCACTGAGAGTAAAACAAAGAAGGCCATTCATCACAGTTTTCAACAACTGGTTTCTCTTCTACGTTTGAAAGAAAAACTTGGCAATCATAAAGCTGAGGGCTTTTTTTTTATTTTTATATATTTTCTTCTTAGTGTCAAAATAAACTAGAAAAAAAGAGAAAAAGGCCAATGGAAAAAAAAGGAAAACAGAGGAAATGCTTTAGAACTCAGTGGCCACACACTGCCGCTCGACAGATACCAAACCATGGAATGTGTCGCTCCCAAGTTTGCCAATCCAAAGGGCCAGCCAGATCCTCTCTGCTTCTGGAAGATGGGGCTACTTGGAGAAACTCAAATAGGCTCCCAGTGTTAACTGTGCTGAATATTTACTTTAATCCAAGTGACATTTCCCAGATGGTGTCATCCAGAAAACCTCCTCTGCAATGGGGAGCAAAAGGGAATTCAGTTGAGCATTCCAGGGGAAATTGAACACAGGTGCTCCCCCATTTTAAGATGATTCGGTTTATCTAGGAAAGCAGCACGTGGATGGCATGAATTCTCCTCCGCACGGGCATCTGATACCTGCACTAGGTACCAGGGATCCCTCATGAAGGTATGATACACAGAACATCACATCATGCTGTCAGTCACAACCCCAGAGTTCCTGGTTGTTAATTACGCTCTGTACAGTTCCCAGACTTCCCCTCTGCCCAGCCGAAGGAAAGGTAAGATGGTGTTTATGCGAAAAGGCTGCTCTGAGGTGCCTCTGAGAGTTATTAGCCTATGGCAACTAACTCAATGAACGCTCACAGGATCCTGTCAATACAACAGACAGTTTCCTCCATGGACACACGTGTATGAGGACAGCACACACTTTAGAAACTAAATAAAAGTGTACTGCGGACAATGGAAGAGAGGCCAGGCATGGTGGAACCTATCCCCAAAGCTTGTTTGCTCGTAGGGGACTTCTCAGAGGCAATAGCATCACCATTGCTACAGGAATTAGAGAGCAATCCACAGACTCAGAACATCAGAAAGGACAGACTGAGCTGGATGCTGGTCCTGTAACTTACAGGTGGGAACGCCTGGACTCCACTAACATCGGCTGCTGTGTCTGTAGGGTGGAAACCACATCTGCCTCCGAGGGATGCTGCCAGGACTAAGGCAGTGTGTGTGTGTGTGTGTGTGTGTGTGTGTGTGTGTGTGTGTGTGTCTGTGTATGTTTGTGTGTGTGTGTGTGTATGTGTGTGTGTATGTGTGTGTGTGTGAGATGCACCCATTGTGAACACAGGTCAGACCCAGCTCTGTGAGATCTGAAGCTTGTACAATTTTGAGCACCATCTTCAAGAAAAACCATGCAAAACTGTGTCCGTAAATGAACTTAGAACAAGTAAGTCATGAGAAATTACTCTTTTCTGGCATTTATTAATTTGTGTGTGTGTGTGTGTGTGTGTGTGTGTGTGTGTGTGTGTGTGTGGACACCTGTGTGAGATGTGTGCTCCAGGTCATGAGGATTGGCAGCAAATGCCTTTACCCACTCAGCCACAACCACACTTAAACTCTGAAAATGGTATCACTATTCAAATAATTTTCTAAATAACAAAAATTATAGTATCTGGGTGCTCTTCTACACGTATTTTGTAGTGGCACACTTTGATCGAAATTCAAAGGGCTATGCTTTCCTACTTTATCATTGTCATTTTAAGGGACTACAAAGCCCATTCATCTTTCCTTCAGGACGGTTGATAGATACCTCGCCTTAGGTATTTATTATTGTTTTTCTTTTTGTGAGATGAGGTCTCACTATGTAGCCCTGGCTGGCCTTGAACTCATAGACATCTGCCTGGTTCTGCCTCCTGCGTGCTGGGACTTAGTTGTTATTGTTTGAGATGCGAAACTCCCAAAGCACAACTTCCCTCCCCAATTGCTTGCTCTTTGTGGTTTTCCCAGAGATTGGTTTGCCAAAACTAGAACTTCTGGTCAATTCTACCTCCTATGGTTATCACAGAGAACTGACTAATCCCATGTATTTGTAACTGCCTGCCTGTACCAACACATACATTCTGTAGCACCAGCTCCTGTTGGGGTGGGGACAGTTGAGAGTGACCTCCTTTACTTACAGTCATATGCTTCTGAACTAGAATTTCCACAAACCAGTCCTGGCCTCATCTCTCTTTACCCATGTTCCTCCTCTCCTTCTTGCTCATTTCTGGCACATTCCTGAAGAGTCTCAGCTCTGCTTTAAGCTTCGTACCTCTGGGGGAGCCATGGAGAATTCCTGGAATCCTTTTTTTTTTTTTTTTAACTGAAAGAGCTGGTAAGAACTTAACTACACCTGGAAGTGACTCTGAGCGGCATAACTGTATCCTACTGAGTCCTAACTACGGTCAGTTCAACTTCCCCTTGTCTGGCTCCAAAAATGTTCAGCGCCATTCCGAGAGGCACATGCATCACCAGTGGAACCTAGTTCAACGTGAAACTGAGTCCTCGTCTTTTAGAGTTTTCAGAATCTCGTGACAGCAGCAGCAGAGTATTGAGCCATGCCAGGACGATGTCCTGGTGTACTGGTTACAAACCGAGAAGCTGGCCTTGGCAGTTGCAGTACCGCCACCATGAGACAAAGGAAAATAAAAAGAAGTGGGAAGAGACCGTAGTTTCAACCAACTGCACTCAGAACATCTTCCTTTTGCAGATTTTATAAAATGACATGATCAGATGTACACGCTGAGGCAGCCAGCGAACACGGCACCTTCCGAGGCCCTTGTGAGTTAAAGCACCTGTGGCTTACATGTCCTTAGCCTAACGGTTACTCGGCTCCTGCTGAAATATAGCATGTGTTCAATAAACACTTGGAAATGACGTTTTATCCCCAGGGACCTTACAGTCCCGCCAGCAGAACAAACAGGAGTAGATCAACAAACCCCTGGCACAGCTCGGCATGTCAGAGCCCAAATCTGTAACTGTACAGAGTGTGGGGAGGTGACTTCAAACCGAAATAACTAAGTAACTGCAGGGTTTGCAGCCAGGAGTGTGGGCTGCAGGAGCCAGCCAGCTCTGCCCTGTGTTAACTGCAGTGTTGGCCCCACCTGGTGGTGGGTATACTCCAAGGTTTAAGACACTGATGAGGAACTGCTCACTCCCAGGGGCGACCTTGGTTTTTCAGAGGAGCGGGACTGATTCCAGAATTTTCCCAATTAAGTTTATGAGTCAGCTCAGGGAGAGTCAGCTGGATGACACCTGGTCCTGCGGGGCTCTCCCTTTGTGTCCCTACTTGAGGACACGGGGCTGTGCTTAGCGATGGGAAGTGCAGTGCCCTGCACAGGATGCATGGACAGCCCAAGGAGGGAGTCACAAAACCGGAAGCCAACATCTTCCAAGTAGGAAGGACGATGGGGGCAACACCTCAGGGTGCTGCAGCGGAATGAAGGGCAGATCTGGAGGAAACTTCTGCAGGAATTCTCAGGACCTCAGGTGGGGGTCCTCCACCACTGCCAAAGAAGCAGCAGGCCGACCCACTGAACATACAGGTTTTTAACTGGTTCACAAAACACCAGGGATAAAAGCTGACCAGGCCCAGGAGAGGGGACCTGGAGTCTGAACTGAGGTCCAAGGACATTGCTGAGGCTGAAGGCAGAGTTATAACCTTTCAGAATAGGAGATGTGATAGGAGGGAGCTTCTGCTGACTCAAGAGACTAAGGGAACTTGGAGAAATGAATTATGTTCATTTACGTCAGGAGTTTGTTGAGAAAAACCATGGGCCACTGCAGCGCCAGAGATCTGGTGGACATTCAACAGGACAGATTGAACAGTGATACCAAAACATGCCCTCAAGGCTTCTTGTATCTTTTATCTAGCTATTTACCTTCCTTCCATCCCTGCAAACTATTAGGGCGGACACTGTGAAGGAAAATGAACATCAGTCTAAACATAAGCAGAACAGCATTCATCGTTTACCAGAAACCCTTCCTGTTTACCAGAAATGATAGTTTTATGTAACAATGTGTCATCGCTAAACTCCACCAACCTTTGACTTTTTCTGAAGCAGTTAGTCTTCAGGGAGATGTAGGTGCCTGTGAAGTCAGAATCCTCTCTGGCTGCAGCTGTGGCTACATAGTGAAGTGATAGGAACCCACTACTGCTTTAAAAAAAAAAAAAATCACCTACCCAGCAGAGAAAGGTAACTGGGACAGAAAGACAAATAACTATTATAGGACTAAAGGAACATGCGTTTTTTAAACGGTAGTTTGCATTTTAAGCCACAGATGCTATGAAAAAAAAAATTCACTGGCAAACACACCATGGCTTATGACCCTACCTACCCTTCTTCCGTGGTGACTCTCTAAATGAACCCTACTAAACGAAAATGACTATACGCATCACAGAGAACATTTAATTTGTTAATACAAAGGCCACACGCTCAGAGATTAAAGCACACATGACAGGAAATTGAGTAAGCATCAGCACTGAGGCGGTGGTCGCACGGAAACTCTCCTCACGGAGCCTCTCTGTGACCTCTGCGTGATCTGCAAACAGGTTTGTTACTGACAGGATCCAGTATGGACCCAACTGAGAAAATCAAAAGAGAGAAACTTGAAAATTGGTAAAGATTGGAAAACTAAGAAAACGAACAAACCAAAACCCCAAACCAGACAATAAAAACTCCAGGATGGCAGGGCAGGTGCTTGGAAGTCAAGAGCTAGGGTTCTCCAAGCCTGGAGCAGAGGTTCTCAACCTTCCGAAGCTGACTGAGACCCTTCAATACAGTTCCTCAGGTTGTGGTGACTCCCAACCATGAAATTATTTTCATTGCTGTGTCATAACTGTAATTTTGCTACTGTTATGAATCATAATATGAATCTTTGTGGGTTTGGATGGTCTTAGGTGACCCCAGGTTAAGAACTGCTGGCCTAGAAGCTTCAGGAAGAGGCCTCGGGGACATGGAGCTCACATATCTGCACAGGTGACAGGCTCTCGGAGGGTTCAGAGGGTTGCCATGAAGCCAGTTCTGAAAGTCTTTAAAAAAAACAACAACAAAAAAAAAAAACCACTGTCAGAATGAACACTCTTGAGGTGGGGCTTCCAGAAATAGAAGTTACAAGAATAAGAGCAGCCTCCTGTGGTGGTTTGGATGAAATGGGCCCACAGGCTCATCGGGAGTGGCACTATTAGGAGGAGGTGTGGCCTTGTTGGAGGAGGTGTGCCACTAGGCACAGACTTTCAGTTTTCCGATGCTCAAGCCAGGCCCAGTATCTCTCTTTCTGCTGCCTTCGGATTCAGATGTAGAACTCTCGGCTCCCTCTCCAGCACCATGTCTGCCTGTGTGCCGCCATGCTTCCGGCCATGACGACAATAGGCTAAGCCTCTGAACTGTAAACCAGCCCCCAATGAAATATTTTCCTTTATAAGAGTTACCGTGGCTATGGTGTCTCTTCACAGCAAAAGAAACCCTGACTGAGACACCCTCCCCACTCTTCCCAGAATGCAGCTTCCTGTCTAGTACTTCACATTTCACCTCCCAACAGAAAACTTGTGGGCTAAGAATGGTGCTCTATGGAGTCCAGGTGTCATATAAACCATAGAAGGGAAGGTGTGGAGCCGAGAGACAACAGATTGCCAACATGCACACTGGCAACACAGAGAAAGAGTTCTGTCCCATGGTTAAGTCTGTTTCTCACATCTTGGTTCATATCAAACAAACCTGTCTCAGAATACTGCAATCAGCAACGGCAGAAGCTGAGAGACAAACCCAAGGGAAGTCTGATTTAGACCCCATCCATGCTAAACTGGGCGTCTTCTCAGGCCTTTGAGAAGTAAGAGGTTGAAGTTAGTGTCGTAACTGTTCTTACCTATGAAAAATGGGCTCCTTGGAAGCCATGTGCGGGGCTTGCTTAAAACAACAAGCATTTCTAACCCCCAAGGACAGAATGCTCCATAAGTATGGTCTGGATGCTTATCAAACAAGTTCCTAGGCTGCTCTCTGAAGTTTCTGGGCAAATACAAACACCAGAGTCAAATAAATGCCTTTAAAAGCAAGGCCATGGAGCACGTACCCTGTCAGTGGGATCCTCATATTCCCCCAAAGTAAACAGTAACATGAGAATATTTATATGAAACAAAACTGTGTATCAAGCCTGCCTTGGCTCAGCCGGAGGGAATGATAAATTCCTTGCAGATCGCTCATAGAGTGGCCCTTTGTCGACCACGGACGCCACTTCCAAGACTGTGTAAATCAATGCAGAGCAAAGCTTTTCATTATGTCAAGGACTGAAAATATTACCCCCCATTTTGTTTTATTTCACAGTTATATTTTACTTACCCACCCCCCACCTTTTGTTGAAATAGTTTTAATTTATCATGAGTCAAACCCAAATTTAGGTTGGAAACAAATGACAACTCCCTACCACATCCCCACAGACAAACCATTTCACCCTCATAGCCCAGCTTATTGCTTCTCTTACCCCTCTTTTAAGAAACTTAATGCTGGGGTACATGGGAGGGTTTTGGAGGGAGCAAATAGAAGGGGGAAATGATGTAATTGTGTTGTATTCTCAAAAAAATAGAAGAAAAAATTTAAAAATAAAAATGCTTGCATACTAGAATATTCAAGTAAAAAATTTTGTTTAAAAAAATACAATAATCTTTGAATTTATATATTAAGATAAAAACTATTTTTTAATACTTTAAGATTTTTCAATATTGATTTCTTATATTTGCAGTAAACTTAAACATTCCAGAAAGACAGAGAGAGGACTAAAAGCTGAGGTTTAACTTGAGTGAAACAAAAGTACTGGAGGTGAATTCTATTTGTCCACATGGATTTGCACCTGTTCCCAGCTGGCACGTGTCATGGGCAAAGTCATCTGGCAGAAGCTGGAGGTGGAATGAGCTACAAAGCCACATACCCTGCAATGTCCACTTTGGGGTAAGAAAAATAATACTGGAGAGAGAAATGTTTGCACAAATTTAGTCTGTTTCTACATGGTCCACCTGTGAAAAGGTTAGCATGAATCAAAGAAAAATGTTAGTTCATTTTTCACAATTTTTTTCAGTCAATAGGATAATCCTTAACTCCAGCTTAGACAGAGCAGGTGATACTGTGTTTGTCCATGGGCAAGCCTCCACCGAGCACAGCTGACTCAGATTCCTAAAGAACCAATCAGAGGCATGGAAGAATGAATGGAGATTCCTAAGGAACCAATCAGAGGCATGGAAGAAGGAAGGGAGATTCCTAAAGAACCAATCAGAGGCGTGGAAGAAAGAAGAAAGAGAATAGGATGAAAGGAGAATTAGACTATTTGCGAGGGAAGCACAGAAGTACAGGTTTAACATTGTTGCTAATAAATAATGACTTAGAGTTTTCAAGGTGATAGCAGGATCAAAGGCCGATTTTAATTAACTCTATTTCAAACTATTACCTAAGCCACCCATGTAGCACCAGTCTGCATAATAATAGTTGAAAAAAATGAGGAAACTGGTCTCCTGTATTTGCATATTTATAAACAAATACTAGAAATTTGCCAAATTTTATTTAGGAAGTATAGACTTAGCAAAATTAGTCATCTATTTGTCAGTTTTCCTAACTTTTGTGGAATATATAATCTTTGTTCTTTTTTTTAACTTTTATAAAAAAGATACTCAATATTAACTTGATCATTTTATAATTTGGTGTCATTAATTGCTGTGCGACCATCACCACCACCCATCTCTAAAGCAATTTTCATCTTCCAACAACGAGACACATCCAATTAGATGCTTGCTTAAGTAGGCCTTGCCCAGCACCGAACAGTCTGCAACAGAGTGGTGGGAACCTAGAAAGGTTAACTTGGGCAACTGGTCAACCAATGAGGTCCCTCCTACAAGCCCAGGTGGATCAATAGCACCATGCATTCTCACCCCTCATCTGTTTCGTATTGCTTTGTGAAACTGAAACAGAGTTCCAGAGTAGATTAGTGAAGACTATCCATGACACATTTCATTTTTAAAGTGTACTTTTAAAACATTTTCTTAGAAAACAGACCTTCAGTTAGGATAGGCATTTTTTCCCGTCTATTTTGTAAATAATGGAACTATACCTACACAGAAGGTCTGAGCAACACCCAAAACACAGTGTAACAATTATCCAAAGTTCTTCCTACTTACTAGGCATAGGAACTCCCCTGAAGCAGGTCACTACGTTATGATGGCTTCTCAGCTCAGAGACTAAGAAACTGACCCACTATTTTCCCTCTTCACCAAAGGAACTAAAATTCCTTATGTTTGAAACCATTAATATGTGGTCCACCATTTTTCTGTCTTTGTTGTAATTATATTGAAAGAAAGTAGAAGATGTCCACAAAACCTCACCCCTGGAACAGAATAAACACAATCAGATTTGAGTCAAATGAAGCTTGAAAAAAAAAAGATAGATCTTTGACCTAATTTTGATTTTTAATTCCTTAAAATAAATGTATATTATGTGCTTTCTTTGGAGTTCATAATCTTTCTTATTAAATGAAATTAATGGAAAATTTAGTTCTCTGTGTTTTGCATCTAGAAAATATCTCGCATTAATTTAAACATTAAAGATTAACCTACATTGCCAAAATCAACAAGCAGTTTCTTTTACTTCATAAAGAATAAATTCATTCAAATAAGATTTCTTCTACTAGTATTCTTTTTGTTCAAACATTTTTAAGACCTTCACAATTTGTATTTAAATTACCCAAATGATAAAGACTTCCTTAAGTCCTACACAACACCACCATGCCATCTTCTTACAAAAACCACTAAAAACTAGACAAATCTGACTTACAGAGTTGTCCTGGAATGAATTGGTCATCTTAAGACTGGCAAGCCAGGCAAGAGCAATTGCCATGTGAAAATAAGACTTCATTTTAAATGTTATTCACATTTCAGTCACATAGTTTAGTCCCTTTGCTTCACATTTTTATTTGTTCCTTGGGAATTTTGTATAATGTGTTTTGATCATTATCACACCCTACTCCTACTCCTTCAAAATCCATCCCCCACTTGCCAACCTACCCAACTACTCAACTGTGTCATCTTCTTCCTCTTCTTATTCCTTCTCCTTCTCTTTTCTTTCTCCTCTTCCTCCCCCTTCTCCTTCTCTTCTGTTTCTGCATCTTCTTTTTTAAGAAAAAGAGAACACCATGTGTTGTTTGAATCTTAGATCATCTTTTAATAAAATACCCGGAGCCAGATATCAGGGTGAAAGCTGAAAGATCAGACAAGCAGAACAGCCAGTCACTAGTTCTTACCTCTATGAAATCCTCAGCCTAAAGAGAGTGAGTTCCTGTTTCCTTATATACCTTTCTCTTCCCTGCCATACTACTTCCTGGGATTAAAGGTGTGTGTGTATTGGCGAAATTATTAAGGCCACTCCACGTAGTTAAAAGGAAGATTTATTTAGTGGGTAATTTACAAATGAAGGGATAGGTAGGTCGCGGGGTCTGGGGAAGGTGTATCGCAGTCCAGTGGTGTTCTCTGGAGCTCTGCTCGGTCAACTTCCACAGTCCAGGGTCCCAGAACAGAGAGAGCGCTGGCCCATCCAGATCTGGGGTCTCTCGGCGCCTCCCTTGGCCCCGCCTTGTAGGCGTGACAGTTGCCGAAGCCTCAATGGGGGTTGGAACTTCCAGATCAAAGCTGGAATGGCTACCCACTACATGTGTGTTTCCCAAGCAAAGGCATGAGATCTCAAGTGCTGAGATTAAAGGTGTGTGCCACCACTGCCGGAACTCTATGTCTAATCTAGTGGCTGGCTCTAGTCTCTGATCCTCAGGCAAGTTTATTAGGGTACACAACCATGTCAAGTCAAATTTGTGCTGGCCATATATTCTTGGATGTGTGGCCTTCATTGGAAGGTGGTCAACCCACCAAGTGACACACCCTGAAAGAAGACTGATTCTCCTTCTCCTGGTACCTACCAATTGTCAAAAGCTCCTTAGGTAGGGGTGGAACTTCATGCCTACCTGGCCTCTCCATTCTGTGATTGTCTTGCTTAAGTGTACACAGGTCTTGTGCATGCTGTCTCAATGTTGTGAGTTCATATGCACAACTGCCCAGCTGTGTCTAGGAAACACTGTTTCCTTATCATCATCCACCGCTTCTGGTTCTGCCACCTCTTCTGCAATGATCCCTGATCCCTGGAAGGAGGTGATGTGCCACAGATGTCTTGTTTAGGGCTGAGGACACTCCATACCTTAAACATTTTGTGGGTATTGATGTTAATCACCATTAAACTTTGAAGCATCTCTGAAAGGAGTTTGCAAGTGACAAATCAATGGACATAACAATAAGTCATCAGGTTTAATACTATTCCTTTGGGAAATGGACACTATTTTATATAAAGTGCTCTATATTTTAATATACATTAAAAGAATAATGATTCAGTTTTAAAAAGAGTCAAATACAGAAGTTGGAGACATAAAGTCTAGGAAAACCAAATCAAGTTCATTTTTAATTTTATTTTCAAAACCTGAAGGTGATTCAACAACCACAGGCATCCTACCCAGATGATCCAGAATATATTTCATGCCCCCAACAGATTAGACCCTTTGAGTTGATGATAACGAGAAACACCACAGGTGATTATGTATCACCTCAAAACATTTGTTGTTGAACAATAATGTTTCTGATTTCCCAGTATTCAGCAACAACCAAGCACTTTGTATCCTCTTCTGATTTCAGTGGTGAAACTTTGTTTTTTCACCCTCTCAGTCTCCCTTCTTCTAGCCTCCTTCCTCCCCACAAATAGTCCTCTTTGTTTGTGCCTTCCAATCTCTCTGTCTCTGTCTCTGTTTCTCTGTCTCTCTCTCTCTCTCTCTCTCTCTCTCTCTCTCTCTCTCTCTCTCTCTCTCTCTCTCTCACATACACACACACACACACACACACACACACACACACACACACACACACACTTTTAAAGTGTAGATCCACATATGAAAACCCTGGAACATAGGCTATTTGTCTTTCTGAGCCTGGCTTATTTCACTTAACACAATCACCCTTATTTCCCTCCAAATGGCATGGTTTTATTCTTCTTTATGGCCAAATAAAACACTTTTGTGCATATAAACATTTCCTATGTCCATTTATACACCGATGGAATGATTACTATCTAGACAACTGTGGAAGGGCTGTAATATACATGGAGGTGTGAGTTCCTCTATGGCATTCTGGCCTGGCTTCCTTTGGGTACATATATCTGGGGAGTATGGTGAGAGCATGCTGTACTTCATTGTTAGTTTTTGGAGAACTTTCATAATTATTTCTTATTTCCATTCTTACCAGAGGTGTTTAAATGTTCCTTTCACCCCCCCACACTCAACAGCATTTGTTGTTATTTGGGATTTTTTGTTATTGTTTTTGATAATAGACAGTCTGCCTGGAATACGTTTTACTCTGCATTTCCCTGATGGCTAAGGATATTGACTTATTTTTTTCAAAAAATTGTGGCCACTTTTATTTCTTATTCTGAGAGCTCTCTGTTTAATTTATGTGCCTATTTATTGATTAGATGATCTGGTAGGAGGTAATTTTTAATTTTTCATTGCCTTATAGATTAGAGATATAAATCTCCAGTCAAATGTATAGTTGGCAAAGATCTCCCATTCTGTAGGCTCTGTCCATCCAACCTACTGTTCGTTTCTTTTGCTGTGCAAAAGTTTTATAGTCTCCTGCAATCCCATTCGTCATCTGTTATTTGTTGCCATTATTTCCTGAGTTATTGCAGTCCATGTCACTAAGTTCTTGCCTATGCCTAGACAAGTTTTTTCCTCTAGTAATTCCAGTTTCTGGTCTTATGTTAAGGTCTTTGGTCCACTTTGCATGGTCTTTTTTTTTTTTTTAAGGTGAGAGACAGAGGCAGGGCTTTGTTATTCCACATGTGGATAACCAACTTTCTCAGGACAGTTGGTTGAGGAGGCTGCCTTATCTTCAGTGCATGTTTTTGGGCTCCATTGTTAAGAGCCATGGTGCTAGAGAAGGAGCTGAAAGTTAATACATCTTGATCAGCAGGCAACAGGAAGTGAACTGAACTAGGCATACCTTGACCATAGAAGACCTCCAAGCCCACTCCACCCCTCAGTGACACACTTCCTCCAGCAAGGCCACACCTATTCCAACAAAGCCACACCTCCTACTCATGCCACTCCCTGTGAACTTATTGGGGGGGGCAATTACATTCAAACTACCACAATGCCTTTCTTTTGCACAGGTTATCAGAGGCCCCTCTTTCTTCCTTCCTCAGCTTCTCAGGACACTGTTGCCACTGCCAAACTGAGCGTCACTACTGTAGAGCTCAGGGGCAAATGTCCTGCTTTTCCCCGCCCCAGGGATCTGTAGCTCACGTTACATAAATGGTTCTGCTCTAATTATAGTTTACATTATAAGATGGACAACTTGGTTAAATTAGCTTTGGTATAAAGAGCTTAGATGTGCAGTTTCCTACTTTGGGGGAACCTTACATTTCTAAAAGCAAAGTCAGCTGGGGACTGACGGGACACAAGGGTGACCATGTCAACAGCATACCATTCCTGAGCTATTATTTGAACATTACTTTACTTTGTTCCTACTTTCTCATGTGTTGTGGGTGATGTTGACAGTTACCAGAGAAATACTTCCTGGATTCACTGTCTGCTAGGCCACAGGAGTTTCTGCCCTCTGTTGCCCAGCCTGGATGCTCTCAGCATATTAGACATTCTACAGAAATCAGCCCATAGAAACCACAATTGGGCTTTTTCCTACACCATGAACATGGTGAAACTTCTCAACTACCAAGGCATGGCCTCTTGCTACTGGGAATTCTACAAAATGAATGAGATTATAGGATTTCCCTAAAATGCTGATTCCATAAAAATTAAATTTTCTGCTGGGCATGGTGGTACACACCTTTAATCCCAGCATTCAGGAGGCAGAGGCAGGATCTCTCTGAGTTGGAGGACACCCTGGTCTACAAAAGTTCCAGGACAGCCAGAGTTGTTACACAGAGAAACCCTGTCTTGAAAAAATAAAATAAGTTTCCTAACAGCCAATACATCTCTTTCACATAATCTCATACACCAATCTCTTACTCTTTGAGAACTATATCAGTTTAACATTTCATAGAGTACAACTGAAATTTTCTTTGTCAATGCTATTCATTAACAGGAAGCATCTAAACAAGCTTTTCTCTTCGCTTCATCAGGCAATGTGGGATACTGTACCATTTCCTAAGACCTGATAAACACACCCTCTTCTGACTGAGGAAGTTGTGACATTTTTAGCAGTGTTCCCACATTGGGTCACATTCAGGTTTGAGACTTCAGTATGGACACTTCCCAAGATGTGCATGGTCGACCATCCTTCAGAGTTGTGCTTTGCTATTCCACATTTTTGATAGGACCGATCAGATGCACATATTTACACATCCTTCACTTGCTTGGCGCAGCAAGGCATGTTCTTTCCTATGAGCCACATGACTCATCCCACCCAACATTTCCTAAATTCACGCAGCAAATTCTAAGGAATCTCTAGCACTGTTTGCCCAGTATCTCCTCTGCATATAGCAGACTCTCCAAACTTTATCACTCCTGTCAGTTAATGAATGTGTTGCCTAAGATTCATCACTAAATTAAAAATCAGGTTAGGTGTCACATCCTAAGAATGAGCCCACACACAAAGGACACATGTATACAGAGGCCAGGGAGGTGGCTCATACAAGCACTTACTGTGCAGGCATGAGGACCTGAGTTTGAATCCCCAAGATCCATGTAAATAGTTACAGGCTACACATGCCTGTAACCTTAGCACAGGTGTGTGGGGTGTGGGGATATAGAGACAGGTAGATCCCAGGAGCTAAATGGCCAGCCAGACAAGCCAAAACATGGAGATTCTGGTTTAGTGAAGGACTCTCTGATAGAGGAAGATACCTATTTCCAGCTCTGGCCTCCACATATGTGTACCCTGCTGCGTGCTAGTGCACACACATGCACGTGCATGCACACACACACACAGACAAACTATGTGTATTTGGTGTTATGATACTAATTTACTTTTTAAAAATAAAAGCTTCTTTTATAAATTTCTCCAACAAACAAAGTTAATTATTTCTTAGAAAAAAACATCAAAAATGATTTTGTATGTCTTTTAGATCAAATAAGAGGTAAATGACTGAATGGAGAAGAATTTTTGTTCCACACATGGCCTTGATGTGTGCATCTTATATTCTCCCATTAAACTTTATGTGCACAATGATTTCACTTTGTTTTATTGCAGACTCATTCACGCCCTGAATGCACAGAGACACCCAGCGAACCAGAAATGTCTCTGACCGAATCAGAGCACTGGTACTTTCTAGGAAGGGTTAAAAGACCTTGACACATTTCCCCCAGAGAAAATGGAAGAGAGAGAGACAGACAGACAGACAGACAGACAGAGACAGAGAGACAGAGACAGAGAGGAGAAAATCGCTCTTTCTGTTCATGCTTTTCCAATTTCCTCCATGTCACCCCTCCAAGTCAAAGCAAATACGATGATTTAGTAAAGCAGTCTGTCCCACTGACCTTATCTACACGCCTGATCTGATTTTTATGTTAATTGAAACCTACCAAGAAGGTATTTTAAATGAGAGCGATAATCCCAGCAAATTGTATTTCTAGTTAAATGTCATATAATTAAAGTAATTCCATTTTTTTTTTTTGCTCTAAAGTTAGAAAGCTGATGTGAAAGTTGATTCTCAGCTTGTGGTTTCGCTCTTCTCCTGCCTCCCGCAGATTGGCACTCTGGTGCTCTGGTGGCAGCGTGAACCCCTCGCTTCGAGGCTCAGGCTCCGGCTCCAGTTTTATTCCAACACAACTGTCACAACGCCCTGAAGTGAGCTGAAAACAAGGAGGAAAACTCTGCTACGATTTCACTTTCCATGTGTTCTTTAATGAAAAAAAAAAATTATCATTCTAAATATTGGTATTTACTCCTCGTTAAATACTTTATTTTATCAAAAAGAAAAAGAAGCTGAGATTCCGTTGCTATTATTTCACAGGGAGTGTAACAGGCCTGATGTTTCCCTGACAATTCTGTTATTTTCTTCTACAGAAACACTGTATTTATCGTATATCGTACGGCTGGTGCTTCTGATACTTTGGAGACCTTATGGTAAACTGATGTAGGATTGTTTGGGGGGGGGTGTGCTTAATTAACATCTGATATGTAGCTTTTGCAAACACACATGCAATATTTGTGTTTGAGCACTGACAGGGCTGTGAGAGATGCTATTAATGTCTGGTTTAAGACGCCTGTGGTAGGACGCGTCTGCAATAACACAAATAGAAAACTTCATTTAGACAACAATAGTGAGGAGTCCAGGAGAAGAGGGAAAAGGAGGCTCTCAGAAGAAACACTTGTAGTTAGTTTTCCTGCTTTTGATTAAACAAACAAACAAAAATCTCAGAAATAGCTTCAGACACTAGCATTTTCAGCCAGTGGTAAGAGAGCCTATAGATTTCATTCCACAGAAGTGGGTGTCATTTCAGGGACTCAAAAAGCTGCCTGGAATGTCTTCAGAAGTTCTACTTATTACATTAAGCCCCTCTTCAGTGGCCAGTGACGCATATATAGATGCAGGTGCAGAAGAAGCCTGAACTGGTGTTTTACGATATTCGACATTTTTATATCTAAGGAAAGAACTTCAGATTTGTGGATTATATTACCATTTGAATAAGGAGAACCTCTTCAATCAATGCAACTCCCTTATTAAATGCTTTAAAAAAAATACTAAGGAGCTGAGGAATGCCAGAAACCTTGCAGGTTGTTGGTATAAAAACATGAATGAGGTTAAAATAAGGTGAAATCTTGCCTGAATGTGGTCTTCACATCAGATTACCAAGCAGAGCGAAGCACCAGGCTGGAGACTCGGGTTTAAAAATACAAATGGTTATTACATGAAACGCAATTAGCTATCCTTACATATGGTGCTTTAAGTTTTCAGAACGTGTAGCAAAAGGAAAGCATGCTGAAACCGGACATCTGATGGCTACAGCCATCAGACACACATAATTGCTGGTCAACTGCTTCCATAGCAGGAGGGAAGCTGAATTTTCATCCGCATCGCTGAGTCCACAGAAAGAAAAGCTAAATGGGAGACATTGGACACAGTGCTGGAAGGACTCACTGTGGGGCTGACTCCAAGTTCCACCTTCATAAAGCAACGCATGAGCTCAACTATCCTTTTCTGCCACATGGTTTTGACACTGTGCGTCTGGGAAAGGAACCATGGACCCCAATTTTCAGACTAAATCTTTCACGACAGGAATTTAGAAAAGCTGCTATAGAAAGTGGGCACATACCAACATCATGAAACAAACAAAGCCAGCCCAGACACAGGGGCCGTTGGGCAACCCGCCTACAGTAGTACAATAGTGCCCTTCCAAAGTCAATGGAAAGTTGTGGTCTTCCTGTGTCAGTTACAGGGCACGTATGTGGCTGCAGAGCAGCTTACTTACTTCCAACGTTCCAAGTAGAATCACTTGGCAAGCATTATAAAATAATACAAGTAGGCTCCCCAAAGCAAGACTCACTGTTAAACTCAAAATTAGTTTTTGAAGGCCAGAAACATGCCTAGTAGCTCATTTCTGTTTGCAGTGGAAAGAAGTGAGCAAGGGCAAGTCTCAGGAAGTCAAGTCAGTAACTGAGAAGCCCCGATTCCAAGGCCTAACAATTACCTCCACCCAGGATTCCTGAGGCATCATTTGAAACTACAGCTCAAAGAATTTTCCATTTTTTTATACAATGATGCATCAATATGGGATATTCATGCACTCTAATATACAGCAATGTTTAAGTTATCACACACATGTTTAGGGATAGATGGATGGATGGATAGATAGATAAATAGATAGATGATAGATAATAGATGGATAGATAAATGGATGATAGATGATAGATGGATAGATAGATAGATAGATAGATAGATAGATAGATAGATAGATAGATAGATAGACAGATGATGGAAAAGGATCTACTATTACTACTTTACCCTTATTTATGTTCTCCAGGAGCTGACCAACTACAAACTTCTAGATGGAATTGGACTGAAAAGCTCTTGCGTGTCTGGCAACTGACGAACAGTGTTAAACATAACTGAGCTCACTTGTTTTCTGTTTCTGTTTATAATACTCTCCTAGAACTTCAGAACAGAAACCTGTTCCCTTACAGACTCTGCTTCCTCTCAGAATTAGGTGAATGAATCTACTCCTGGAGTCTGGATAATCACTTACCGATCTTTTCTACCTAAGTTTTCCAGGAAAAGAAAGAGGAATAGCAACAATGTGTTGAGGTCTTTCTGTCCTGGGAGGAAAATGGAAAAAAATCAGTGGAAACAATGATATAACAAAGAATTTATATTTAGGAAATTTAAATTTAATTAAGATATTAAATTTATATTTAGGAAAATATAAATAGCATCATTAAGCTAAAAAGAGGGAGGAGAATATTATTGGCAGCCAATTTCATTTTAAAGTTGCAAGAATAACATTTCTACCTGAATAAAAGCAGCGTTATGAATTCACTTCAATGTGTATTACTTTAAAAAACAAAAACAAGTCATTTCTTTATAGATATAATGTTAAGAATGTATAGTGACCTAAGGTCCAATTAAGAGTACAACATTCAAATTACTCTCTGACTTGAGAATGTTGATGATTTTTCTCCCATTTTTTTTTTTAAATGTGTTTTCTGTTAGTAGGACCTGTTTATCCTAGTAGACGAGAGATTAATGGTGATCTGCCTAAACTCGGCAACTTGATGTTTCTACGTTTCTCCCACAAACTAAGGTTTCTACTTTGGCAGGCCTGTGCTGCCTGCCTGCGTGGTAGAACGCACAGAAGAGTGACATCTGGCAAGGTGGGTGCTCCTTTGCCTCCCTTCACATCTAACCTGGATGCCTGCACTGAAGGGGAGCTTGAGAAAGTCCATCCTGAGACACGTTAACAGTCAGCCTTTAAGGACGAGGGAACGACAGGATTGAGTTAGACTCTAAATTTTAATTTTTTTTCTCTAACATTAAAAGATAAGTTGGGGGCTGGAGAGATGGCTCAGAGGTGAAGAGCACTGGCTGCTCTTCCAGAGGTCCTGGGTTCAATTCCCAGCACCCACATGATGGCTCACAACCATCTGTAATGAGATCTGGTGCCCTCTTCTGGCCCGCAGGTGTACATGCAGACAGAACATGGTATGCATAATAAATAAATCAATCTTAAAAAAAAAAGGTAAGTTGGAAGATTAAAGCGGTAAGAATGTTTGCCTAGCGTGTGATCTAAATAAAATACATGTTTATATATTTACACTTTTGAGAGCATGCTTAGTTATGCTGTTTTGTTCTTTGAGCTTGACACTGTTGTTGCCATTCCTAAAGCTCTTGGCTACCTCTCCATGTGGCGTTGTTCCAACGCTGCCCTTGTGATAAGGCCGAATTTGGGTCGTCCTATAGAAACCATTACCTGCCTCCAACTAGGACAACTACACTGGTCTCCAACTCAAAGAGATCCCCCTGCCTCTGCTTCCTGGGTGCTAAAAGCATATGCCACCAATACTCAGGAAACCCAGAACTCTCAATGACCTTGCTGTGTTGCTTTTTCTTTGGGGGTATAGGACTTAGTATTTTCCATCATACTATACAGTTAATGTATTGATTCTGTTTGTCATTCGTTATATCTCCCTCCTCTCCCAACTACAACCTAAGGAAATGGAGAGAATATGAAATCTATTTGCGCACTGAGGATACTACCTGGCAGGTTATTTAATAAGCACTTGTTGCATTAATTAATTATGTATGAATTCCCTCTACATTAGATTATGTTTTCTATGTTCAAAACTTCATACATGGAAAAAAAAACTTCATACATGGACATCTGCTGTAGTTTTGTGACTTGTCTCTACATAGGAAACACTTACATTGCTTCCAATATTTGCTTATATGTCATATGTGTTACAAATGATGCTTTGATAGACATGCTTACAAATAAGTGCCTGTCAACGGAGGAGAGCTGGGAGCGGGAGAGGTGGTCTCCCCAGGGATGAGCACGCCAATTGGTTGTCCAGTGTCAAAAAGCCAGCCCTGAAAGCATGCATACAGACGTTATGTGATGAAGATTTGTGAAGAGATGTGATGAAGCTGTGATGGAGCATCCTGAGGAGATGCTCCCACAGCTACTCACCCAGACAGGGAGCCCAGGAAGACCAACTATCTCGGTCTGCTACCAAGGTACAGCTACCACCGAAGTCCCACCTGGTGAACCAATGAGTTTTCTTGGGGTTCCATACAGGTATACAATAGGTGAGGAGTTACTTACATGAGCAGATGAAATTCTGCATATAAATCACTGACCTCTGTGTGACCTTGTGTAGAATAATAAAAATAGAGAAAGAAAAATGCTATGGGATGTTCTGTATGTCAAATGTGTTGCTCTGATTGGCTTATAAATAAAACACTGATTGGCCAGTAGCCAGGCAGGAGGAAGTATAGGTGGGACAAAGAGGAAAAGAATTCTGGGAAGTAGAAGGCTGAGTGAGAGAGACACTGCCAGCCGCCACCATGACAAGGAAGATGTAAGGTACCGGTAAGCCACAAGCCACATGGTAAAGTATAGATTAATAGAAATGGGTTAATTTAAGATATAAGAACAGTTAACAAGAAGCCTTAGCCATTAGCCAAACAGTTTTAATAATATAAGCGTCTGTGTGTTTAATTTATAAGTGGGCTGTTGGACAGCCGGGGCTTGGCGGGACCCAGAGAGAAAAACTCTCTAGCTACAAAAAAAAATCAGACCTTCCCACAGTCTATCCATTTCACAACCAACAATATAAAATTGGTAATGATGAGGTTAGAGAACAGATCGTCCAAGCCCAGGTAATTAACAAACAATTGTCAGTTTAGTCATTGACCAGGAAGTTGCCCTTGGCAGGTGAAAAAAGTTACTGGTGCTATCATATGGTCTTTGGTCCATAGGTATCTATTAGATTAGGTTAAACTTTCTCCTCGACATCAGCCCATTTCTCCTGACAGCACAACAAGGCTGCAACTTCCAGCAACTGGGAGGCTTGCTCGCCTCCAGATGAAAGCAGTGCTTCCGGGTCCTGGTGCTGGCCTGCTCCTATTGTGTCCTATCCATCCGAAGCAATCCCAGTCCTCCAGCCACGGGACTGTCTACATCTGTGGTGTGATCTCTATGGTCTTGAAAGGGGCTCAGATAAGTAATCAGGAAATATAATTCTGAAATTTTAATCATAAAACTTATACTTCTTTATGTGTCAGAAAAAAAATTCATGGGAAAACATGGCAAACTGGTACAGAGGGATCACTTTCTTTTCTCTGTAAGAAGATACTGAATGCAAGGAGCCTACAACCATCTCTTCACAAATCCATACATCATAAGGAAGGAAAACTCAGCCCTTAGATGCAATAATGGGTACTCTACAGAAGTTATGACAACTTCTCAATATTTTGAGGGCCATGCTATGGTTGTATCTAGACTCAGGAATTGGGGCTTCCTGAGAGTAAAGAATTCTCTAGAATCCCAGAGTCCCCAAACAGCTTAGCCTCGAAACCAGTGTGTTGCTTTGTTCCACTAAATATCAGTGCATTGTTGCCATTTCAAAGCTGAGTTCTGGGGTGATTAACCCATGGCCCAGAATAAATGATTCTGGAGAGTTCTGTAGAGCCGACCTGTGAGACATTTCTTTCTTTGCTCATCTGCCTCTGGCCACTGGGTATCTGTTTTTTTGTTGTTATTGTTTGTTTGTTTGTTTGTTTGTTTGTTTGTTTGTTTTTAGCAACTACTAAGATGTTGCTGGCCACCGAAATGTGGCCTAATATAGTGGATTGGAGACCCTTTCCAAAGATGTTTGAGAATTAAGATTGTAAGGCTCTGAGCAAGCATCCTCATGCAGTAAGACAGTATATAGGCTGAAGACCGAAAGCCAACCTTCCACTTGAAAGTGCAGTGCTCCGGAACTTCTCACCACATCTTTCTCCTCCATCACCCAACATATGCACAGCTGAAGGCACCAGCTTCAGACTATCCCATAGTGCAGAATTCTCTCCGCTCTATTAGGTTAAGTGAACGCAAATTACCTCTAGCATTATATTCATAAAAATACTTAAGCTTCCTCATAGTTGATTTTTTTTAAGCGAATTACTGTATTTTTATGGCAGGGGGGAGAAAATGTGCTCACACGGTTTCCAATTAAGTTAGATGTTTAAATAGTGAGTGACTGATGTGTTTAGCAGAGATGAAATAAACTATGATTAATTGTCATTTATAAGGGGGAGAAATGAATGTAAGACTTAAACAAAACATAAATAAGAGGGGTAAGCCTTTCCCTGTTCCTTACGCAATCCTTGTGGGTGTCCTGGGGAGACAAAGTTTGGGGGGATCCAGGGGAAAGAGGAGCTTTGCCCTGGTGCTTGTGATTTCCGTTATGGAAGTCTGTTCTTAGAAGCTGTTGCTTCTTCTGGCTCTGTTACTGGTTGTAGGGCCCAACTTGTCTACCTTGATGTGCAAGCACTAAAACACCATCCTAACAGTCAGAAGGAACCTCTGCCTACGTCCCTACTCATCCCATCCCCGTGTGTCTCCATCTCACACACAGAACACATGCCCCACCTGGCAGAGATGGGGGCCACCAGCATGGTCCCCAATGCTACCTGCTTCAACCGTTCTTGCTCCAAGTAGTCATGCTGAGAGACTTATTACATTCCTCCTGTTTACACACACACACACACACACACACACACACACACACGCACACGCACACGCACACGCACACACACATACACACATACACACACATACACACACACACGCACACGCACATGCACACACACACACACACATGCACACGCACACGCACACACACACATATACACATACACACACATACACATACATACACATACACATACATACACACATACACACACACACACACACACACACACACACACACACACACACACACACTGAATATAATGGAAGCTTCTAGGCTCCCTGGCTAGCTCACACGGGTCTAATTGGAAGCCAGGACGAGAGCTTCACCAGGTAAGAAGGAACCACTACCCCAAAACTGTCCCGCCATTGGGAGGGCCTGACCAAAGAAGGAGAACTTGGGATAACTACCAAGTTTGAAAGACAAAACAGGGCAAGGGCAACTCATGTGGTTTGCCGTGCCTATGAGAGGCCCTGGATTCGATGCCCAACACCAGGAAAAGAACAAAGGAGCAGACTGAAGACTATACCCAAATCTGTTACATCGCATCCTTTGGCTGGGTTAACTCCCAGGTCAGCTCAAGGGCACTGAAATCCCGCCTAGTGAACCAACCCAACTGCTTCCTTGTCTGGACAAGACTAACTTCTCAGGCAGGTCGGCTTCACCAAGAGACACACACCGCAGCTGCTCAGCAAAGCCTGAAGCAGCGGGCAATTTTAAGAAATTCAGATCAAAACCAGGCCCACTGAGGTAAAGTGTGCAACTGCAGTCTTGGTGGTAGCATGGACTAAGCAGAAGCCTTCTGAGTGTGCCCTTCAGGACATCAAGTTCACCCTGTTGTCGAGACATCTCCACCACAGCCTTATCACAGTTTTAAAAATCAAAGTTTGAGCATGGTCGAGTCTTTCTTGAAGTTAGTCTCACAATAAAAGTTTGCTTTGATCTCGGGAGCCGGCTCAGTGGGTAAGGCGTGGGCCAGGCAGATCTGACCCCTGAGTTCACATCCTCAGAACCCTGGCAGAGCAGGAAGCATGGCGCAGGACAGGGGTGAGGCTGAGATAGGGGAGCCAAGGGGTGCTGAGGGCCGGCCAGCCCAGCTTACATCGTGGCAAAGACACAGCCCCAGGCAAGGCGGGCAAGGCAAGAAGTGACACCCAAAATTGTCCTCTGACCTCCGCACACGTGCCTTGATATACACGTGCCCCCCCAAGAACATGCACACACATCATATATCACATACACACAAATAAGTGAACAAATAAAATTTTGCCTTTATGTAAGAAGGCTTGGGTTTATAACCCACTCCGAATCTGAATGCAGAAGGAAAAACGTATCATTTACAATTAATAAAATTTATGGTGTAAATTTGAAACAGTTTATCACCTCAATTTATATATGTTGTTTGGAGACACTAAAAGTTAAGAGTAAGGGTCATATTTTCACTGTTCAATACAAAAATCTCTAGTTACACAGGACATGTAACTTCAACTTTAAAAATGTCAGGAGCAGGTAATAGGGTGACTATTGTCAAATATATATGCATTTATGAAAATGTCAAAATTAAACACATAAATATGGTAGTTACGTGCTAATAATAAACTTCATAAAATTTTGAAAAGCTTTTTAATTTCACTCACTAGCTATGTTTCTCATGTCTGGTGACCACATATGGCTACGATCTCCACACTCGATAGCACAGGTAGACAGCATTTCCAACACCACAGAAAAATCTACTGGACAGCTTTCTTCTCTACAAAAGCCCCTTCTTCAGCATAATTAAGGGCTACTTCAAATGACACACTAGCTTGCCTGTCCTCTGAGATGTTTAGTACTAGATCTTTGGTACCTGACTCTGTCTTCTCCAGACAGATTACAGCATTGCCTCGGAGCTCTCCTGCTTTGGCTACGGCATCTTCTGCAGCAGAGACACCCTGACACCATGTGAATCATTCCGTTAGTATATAAGATGTATGTGCACCAGGGATGTTGGTACAGGCCCAGGGCAGCAGGAGTGTGGGCCTTCATTATTTGGAGGTACCTTAGAATTTGAGACAGGACACCCAACCACAGTAAGGGTAGGAAACCGCCTAATCTGCCATTTTAGGGTTCCTCTCTGCCCCCCGTGTTTTAACGAAAGCTGTCACGTGATGAAGGAGTGAAACACAGAGCGTTCTAAGAAAAGACCGCACTGATGAGACACGGAGTCTTGGGAAAGACTCATGCTCTGAGCCAGTCTGTACTCCAGCATTGGAAGCCAGTGATATTGTAGGCTCCATGGAGCTAAGAAAATCTCAAGTCTTATTTTAGTCTAAGTGATTTTTGCTTATTTAACACTATTTTAAGATACTAACGAGTCACAGCTCCTAGGGAAGGCATTGGGGATAGATTCCAGGGACACAGTCAAGTGAGGTTAAGGAATTACAAAATAATGCTTCAGCAATTAACTGAATTGTCCCCTAAAATCTGGGATGGCTGCCGGAGGATGCAAGAAGAAAGGGAGAACACAAGAGAGTCACAGAGTTGACATCTGATGACTTCCAAACCTGTCTCTCCTCTCACTGTCACTTAGAGCGACTCGCAGTGGGGGTGCCACAGTAGCCCCAAGCGCAAAACACTATGCTGAGATCTTCTGCTAAATTCTCTAACACATCTTTGTCCTTCCCGGCCAGTGTCTCTATCCGAAGCTACACTTCTGGAACATTGCTTTTTATACAGTTCAGAATGCCTGCTCAGGTGTGTCCTTAGGCCCTGGTTTCTAAAGGGAAGAGCATCAGATGTTTGCAGTAGCAACTCCCCAGTTGTCAGAAGTTGTGGGTTTGAGGGCAGAGGTCCATTTTAGTGGAAAAAACATATGCATCCAATATAGAATCAAATGGCATTTCTGCTCCTTGATAAGCAGATTTGAGATCTTAAATTATTTATTGTCATCTCAGAGTTTCAACTTCTGTATAAAATGTAAAAGAAAAAAAAACTTCCCCTAAAGCACTAAGATTTTTCTATATACTTTACTGGTTCTTTGAGAATGTCATGCATGTAGAAAATGTGTGTTGATCATAATCATCTTTCCTCCCCACCTTCAATGCCTGGATTCCTCTGACACACTCTTCCCAACATTGTTCTTCTGTTTTAGACCCATCGATTCTACTTTGTGCTGCCCAGATGTTCACAGATGTGGAGCCGCACACTGGAGTGCAGTCAACCTATGAGGGGCCACACCCTTTAAAAGACTGACCCTCCCTTTTCTAGCAGCCATAAGCTGTCAAAAAAAAAGAAGTGTGGTGGTATTGTGTTCCCCAAAATATTGTGCACCCTAATAAACTTATCTGGGGTCAGAGAACAGAACAGCCACTAGATATAGAGGCCAGAAAATGGTGGCACTCACACCTTTAATCCTAGCATTCCAGAGGCAGAAATCCCTCTGGATCTCTGTGAGTTCAAGGCCACATTGGAAACAGCCAGGCATGGTGACACACGCCTTTAATCCCAGAAAGCGAGCCTTTAATCCCAGGGAGTGATGGCAAAAACAGGAAAATATATAATGTGTGAAGACCAGAAACTAGAAACTTTTAGCTGGTTAAAGTTTCAGGCTTTGGAGCAGCAGTTCAGCTGAGATTAATTCTGGATGAGGATTCAGAGGCTTCGAGTCTGAGGAAACAAGACCAGCTGAGGAACTAGCGAGGTGAGGTAGCTATGGCTTGTTCTGATTCTCTGATCTTCTAGCATTCACCCCAATAACTAGCCTCAGGCTTGATTTTATTAATATGACCTCTAAGATTCATGCTACAAAGAAGCTGTGTGTGGGGTCTCTTTTCATGCTGGAATGTTAACTGGCTGGATCTTATGCATATCTTGTGCAGGTTGCCACAACTGCTATGAGTCTAGGAGTGTGGCAGTCCTGACATGTCCCGAAGGCAGTTCTGCCCTCCCCCCAATCCTCCCCGACCTCTGGCTCTTTAGGCCTCTCTGCCACCTCTTCCACAATGCTCCCTGAGCCTCAAGAGCAGGAAAGACTGGAGCACTAACTTTGTGTCTAGAAATCTGCCAGTTACAAATTATATGTATCCAGAACTTCCTATAAAAACAGCAATTCAGATGAGTCAGATATTCCAAATTGATGAGGGAAAGAATTGTAATATAAAACACAATTCATAAATGTACACTTGATGATCAAGGAATCAATACTCTACAGACAGTAAAGATCAAATTATTGTAGACAATGATCCCCAATGAGAAGAACCCTAAAGTCGTGTGGGAACTGGCCAACAGCAGAAAAAGGCACTTCAGTTTGTATCACCAGAAATGAGGTAACCAGGCATGGCAGCCTCTTGATGAGACGTGAAGCAGACAGTCGACGTTTGTGAAATATTGGACCACTGTTGCAAGCAGAGCTTGCAGATGGAAATAAGGCACCGCTATGCTAATGAAATCAGATTTGGGTTCAACGCAACCGAGAGCTGACTGTCTTTAGTGGGAAACCACAGGACCCACTCTCCACCATTATGCTCCCATTTGATGTGCTTGCGACAGCAGTCTCCCCTGCAGAAGTCAGAGTCACATGGACCTGTGGGATAGCAAACCTGTTTATCTTGTCAAACACTGGGACCACCTTGCTCAGAAATAGTTAGGTGCTGAACACAGTTCAGTCATAAAACAAGTAAAACAAAACTACTGCTTCCTAAATCACCTCTTGTTGGAAGACCAATGGCTTTAGTTATTGTGTCTTTGACAAGGTTGTCCCACGGCTCTGGGGGGGGGGGAGGTTCTGATATTTTCATTTTCTCTGTTCTGAAAAGTTTGACTGATAATGATACTGTTTACAAATGTGCATCTTGAGCCGGGCGGTGGTGGCGCACGCCTTTAATCCCAGCACTCGGGAGGCAGAGGCAGGCGGATCTCTGTGAGTTCGAGGCCAGCCTGGTTGGTCTTCAAAGCGAGTTCCAGGAAAGGCGCAAAGCTACACAGAGAAACCCTGTCTCGAAAAAACCAAAAAACCAAAAAAACAAAAACAAAACAAAAAAAAAAAACACCAAACAAAACAAAAAAAAAAATGTGAATCTTGAACCTTTGTTGCGGCTGATTTTATTGACTGAACAATGATTTCTAGCAACTTCTATGTGTGTCTATTAGGCACTTTCTAGTCTTAACTCTAGAGACATTGATGCATTCGGTGACATTCCTCATTGCAGAAGAACCAATAGCGAGGTTTTCCTGTTGCACTGGAACTTTCACCCTCATATTGCCACACAAAGACCTTCTCTAAGTTTAGAGCAGATATAACTATGGCAGAGATGCATATTTTATTGAGCATATGCAATAATAGAGGGATATTGAAAGGCGTTTTAAGAGTCTGCTTAATTAAATGTACCCCCCTGCCTTACACCAGCACACATTCCATGTCACGGTAGGAAGTAATGTCATTGTCTTTCCTTCTGCTCCCGTTTGTTCCAGGGGCAATTTAGGAGGTGCCAATATAAATGGAATCAAAACTCAATGCTACACAGAGTTACATTTCAGCAGCTCAAGGAACATAATTCAGAAGCTTCGTTTTTGTTACACTTGTAATTGCAGCCAAAATGCACAACTTAGAGAAACCCTCGTCTGTCACTCTTTCCTCTAGGAAGTTAAATTCCCTTTCCTCTTCCCCAACCCTTGCATGAGTGTGTGTTTTATCATTATTATTTCTAAGCCAGAATGCTGGTGATAACTCAAAAAAGGATCGGATCTTTTCATAAGCACATACCCATCAAGAAGGCATCTTTGGTCACACCCCTGGCACCCCAGACCCAAATCAAGAAGAGGGAGAGAAGAAAAGCACAAAATTCTAAAAATTAAACTGGTGCTAGACTTGAAATCTTATATTCACCCCCTGCTTTTAGCATCACTCTCTTAATATAGTCAAGGGGCTGTTTGTTCATTGATTTTTTTTTAATGAGAAGGGGGTAATTTTTTTTATCAGAAATTATAAAAAAAAATCTCTCAAATGGTAAAACAGATAGCCATAAGAGTTTTTTGGTTTGTTTTTTTTTTTTAATCTAAATCCATGTACGTACCTAAACTAAAGCTGGCCGGTTAATCTTGTTACAGTACGTTTGGAAGAGCGGCATTTGAAAATACAGCATAGCAGCAATCCTGAGCTGTGCTGCCTCTAATTAAGTGCAGACTAGGAAAAATTATTCTTAGTTTAGTCTGTGGAATGGGGGGGGGGCGTGGAAATTTCTCTCTTTGCAATTCAAAATTGTTTTAAAGATAGAATATTTCTTTTCCAATGTCTTCATTAAACAGAGCTGTTAAGAATTGTCTCCCAACCATCCCCAAAGAGTACAAAGCTTACCCAGTATTCACCCCATATGCTCGGCTTTGAAGTGTGAAGCTGTGACCATCCTTAGTCTCTTACACCACCATCAAAGCCATCTCATTACGCCCAGCGCTGAGAGCTAGAGCGCGGGGCCATACCCGCTCCAACACAAACAGTGCATTAACAAAGCAACCGCAATATTCCTCCCCCACATGGCTAGGACTTGAAGAAACTCTTACCATATGTACACATGCACGAGATACAAAAATTGACTGTGCTAGAACATCATCGAGGAGTGCATGAAACATGCCGACTGGAACTGGATGTTACTCTCAGGGACTGGGGAAAAAATAAAATAAAATGCAGCTGATTTTATGATGAAAGAGCAGAAATGCTAGGGTGAGAAATGATGTCAAGTGCGTTTTGACTGACACATTCAGGTGCCCCGGCATTTCTCGAGGTAGCAGAGAATGATGTGAGGCTGGGGAGCAACACTGTTACCCATGGCTGGAGGCTATTGCATACTCTGCCACAGTTCATTTCAAAAGAACAAGTAAGTTTACAAACAGTGATATGAAGATAACAGCATCTGTGATTCTTGCTGTACAGGCCCTCCTGAGAAGGGGTGGTTCCTTAGCATCTCTGGGGTGTCCGTTTATGATTGTCAAGCAAGTAAATGATAAAATGCAAGGAAAAGGCAAGTGTCATAGGTTATAGAAACCGGGTCACAAAAATCACTTGATTCTCATGTAAAAACAACTGTTAAGTTGACATTTTTATAACCTTTAGACCCGACAATTTCATTTCTAGCTGTTTGTTCTAGAAAAAAAACCCTTGCTTTTGTACACAAAAGCCAGTTAAAAAATCATCACTGTACATTAGGCATGAGGAGAAACAGACAACAATTTGGATGTTTACCAATGAATAGATACAATCTGCACACCCTGATAGCTGTACAACAGGTAAAAGGGATGGCATGTGTGGACATACAACACTGTGGATAGACACATTTCTGAGATACTTTCCTAAGTGAAAACTTTCTGTGTGGGTGCTACAAAATAAATACAGACAGCCAATATATTAGGTTTACAGTACACAGCGTGCTCTCCATACCCAGAAGTTCTACTCCCAATCATGGGTCAAAACTACTTGTTAAAAATTTCACCCATACTGAGCATGTGCAGGGTCCCTTGTGTGAGTGTGTGTGTGTATGTGTGTGTGTGTGTGTGTGTTTCCTACACAAAATAGTCTAACAATCATTTATAGGCTCTTGGTATTAAAAGTAAACTAAAGATGATTTAAAGTAAGACTGGAGATATGGTTAGGTGGGAATGCTATGCAGTGATGTGCAAGGGGATCATGCACACATACACTGTAATCACTGTGATCTACAAGGGGCCCTGAAGCCAATCTCCACAGGACAGCGAGGGGCCACTGTGCATAAGTATCTAAGCACAAGCGTAGGGAATTCTGAACTTGAACATGGTATGTAAATTGCCAGATAATTTAGGAGGCCAAGAATAAGAGTGGTTGGAGATGGAGTTTAACCTTTAACCTTTAGTTCAATTTTTGAAAAAAAAAAAAAAGGACTAAGAAAATAACCCAAAGTAAGGGCTAATGAATGTTTGTGGGGATCCTACATCTTGCTGTTATCTTCACAGGGAACTACTAGTGACTTCTTGTTTCTAAGTCTGTTTTCTAGCTATAGAATGAAAAATTGAACCTCTCTTCGGCCTTAATTACAAACAGAAGAATAACACACTTCCAAACTCCTATTATCTGTATACCTTCACAGAGACGTAGACACTAGCATTCATCAAAGTGCATGACACATAACGGTGTTGGGGCACACTGGATACTACATACATACATACATGCATACATACATACATACATATATGCATGCATGAATGCATTTCAGACATACATACTTACATGTGTGTATTATGTGCTATGCTATGAATACAATATGTAAAATAAAGTACCTGCTATTCCAAAGAGCTTGTTATTAATTTGTAGGGCACATGCTAAGGTACATATGCCTTTGTGCAGGCATAGTATTGTTCATCCAAAGAACGACACCTTCCTGAGTGATCTCTAGCATATTAACACTTTCCCCAGTAACTTACTTTAGTTTCTCCCGTGGCTCTCTGGTGGTTTTGTGGGCGTATACTGTTGCCCCAGAGGGAGATCTTCCATCACTCTTCCCTGATGACACTAGAATTTACAGTGGGAAACGGGAACAAAACAGGCATTTCTCTTCATAGCATTTCTCGAAGATAGAGACTAAACGTCACCTGTGCAAATGAAGAGAAATTGTCTGCTGTAGAATTTAGACTTTGGGGACAACTGAAAACTCCTCAGATCTTCTGCTCAAGAGGTTTGCTAACAACTTGGATGCACAAGACAAAGACGGATCTACTGTCTTCACACTGGGAGGGGATAGCCTGAGCCCCAACTGTTGAGCAGTCCCCTCACAGGACGTAGAAAATCTGCACAATGAGAGACAACAAGAAGCAGAGTCCCAGGGGCTATGATTGTTCTTATTTCTTACAGCCATCTTTACAAGACGATGCTATTCTATTTTATAGAAGAAAACACCGAAAAGCCCGAAAAAGACACTAAATACTAAAATTATCTGGCGAATAAGGGATGTGAACTCATGTTTTTAGTTCCTGAACTCTTGCTTCGGCCTCTTCATTATGGGCTTCCCGGCCTAGATACTCAACATGATGCTATTGATTAGCTCATTCTTGTCACCGACTCACACAGCGATGCACATGCGTATGAAATGCTGGGGACCGTGGTGTTAGACCAGCCATTCCAAACACAGCTGACCTGGATAAGAACTGCACTTTCTTTGTGGGGACAAATGAAAATCTGAAAGCACCCACAAAGAGTAGTTCATAAGAGACAGGACAAAGTCTTGAAGCTTGCCAGGAATCATCGACTAGATAACTGTGTAGAGTCCTTTGATACTATTGGATATTTGATATCTTATCTACCACAATTGCCCCCAACATAACTAACCCTCATTGTTTTTCCCTACATAGCTTCCCAGCCAACTAGAAGCAAACAGAAATACTAGAGAAACACATAGAGGTTTACAACCAGCCTTAGGTGGCAGGGTTTGTGCCTGACTCTCATATTAACTTGAATTAAATATTGCCCTCCTTGATGACCCCAAATGCAGGGATCTTCTTGGCCTTGCTGCTGCTGGGGACCACAGTTCAGTGAGAAAGCTCCAACCATCACCCTCTGCAACCCTAACTCTGCCTCCATTTCTTGGGCTTCACGACACCCTAAGCGAATCCTGACAGATTGTTCCAGAACAACAATGTAGTTGTTTGAATGAGGAATGTCCTCAATAGACTCTAGTGTTTAAATGCTTGATCTCCAATTGGTGGTGCTGTTTGGGGGAGTTGAGGAAGTACATCCTTGCTGGAGCAAGTAGGTCAGTGGAGGTGGGCTTTGAGAGTTTAAGCTCCAAGCCACTTCCAATGCTCAAGCTCTCTCTCCCTCCCTCCCCCCTCTCTCTTCCCTCTCTCTCCCTCTTGCCCTCTCCCCCTCTCCCCCTCTCCACTCTCCCTCTCCCTTTCCCTCTCTCTCTCTTCCTCTCCCCATCTCTCCCTCCCTCCCCCTCTCTCTCTTCCCTCTCCCTCCCTCTCCCCCTCTCCCTCCCTCTGTCTTCCTCCCACTCTCCCTCTCCCTTTCCCCCTCTCTCTCTTCCTCTCCTCCTCTCCCTCTCTTGCTTCCATTTGAAAACATGAGCTCTCAGTTTTCTGCTCACGCGGCCCTGTCTGCTGAGTGCTGCCTTTCCCCCGCCATGATGGACTCTTATCCATCTGGATTCTGAAACCAAATAAACTCTTCCTTAAGTTGCCTTGACCATGGCATTTTATCACAGCAGTAGAAAAGTACTAGTACAAGCAGCACAGCAACACTAGTTAAGAGTCTTCAGTATAAGCCCATCCTAACAGCAACAGAGAGCTGTTTACCCCTCGGTCCCCTCTGTGCTCCCGCAATGGCAAACAAATGGTTTCACGAGCTGCTTGTGTGCACAGCTCCCAAGGGTCTTCCAGGCCATCAGCCGTAACAGCCCTTCAGTTGTTTCAAACGTGGCCTTACTTCTTTACCACTGCACCCCAACACTCAAGTCTGAGCACCTCTCTTCTCACAGCCTCTCCCCCTTCAGGTCTTACTGGAGTAGGTGGACCTTGAATCCAATATAACCAGTGTTCTCATTTAAAAAAAAAAATGGGAAATGTGAACATAGACAGTATTCAGGAAGAGTTGCCATGAAAACATGAAGTGGGGAGTGTGGGATAGAAAACACTCTCATCTCAAACTTCCAGCCTTCAGATCGGTGACCGTGCATTTCTGCTGTTTGAGTCACCTGGCCTTAGGCACTTCGTTCCCACAACCACATTAACTCAATACACTGGACTGCTTCCTCCCCCACTTTCATTGCCTGGTGCAGAGTTTGGAAGAGAAATTGTGCTGCTCCCTCTTCCCTTTTAGGAGATGGCTGTCCAGCTCACCCATTTTGCCAAAACACTGTGCAGCAGAAAGCCTAGGCCGGGCACACACACACGTGTGTGTGTGTGTGTGTGTGTGTGTGTGTGTGTGTGTGTGTTTGGATGGACAAGTCTGTCCAATCTCTGGTTGGGTGAGGGAAATCATCACTGTTAGTCTCATCAGTAATAAAGGTAATGTTTCCACTTTTTTTTTTTTTTTTTTTTTTTTTGGTTTTTCGAGACAGGGTTTCTCTGTGTAACTTTGCGCCTTTCCTGGAACTCACTCTGTAGCCCAGGCTGGCCTCGAACTCACAGAGATCCGCCTGCCTCTGCCTCCCGAGTGCTGGGATTAAAGGTGTGCGCCACCATTGCCCGGCTATGTTTCCACTCCTTTATTGGCATTTCTTTCTAGGGAAGGGGTTCAAAATTGCTCTCCTTTCAAAACCAGCATTAATTTTCTCATTTTCTTAGGGGCAGGAAGGAGAGACCTCCTCCTTTCTCTGTTCTTTTTCTAATTCTGTTGCCATAAATCATGTACCCTGCCTTCCAAAGGCCTCTGCTGTCAGAGATCCAAGTGAGCAGGACCTGCCCCTTCCTTATTCTCATTGTGATAACCTACAGCCACATCAAATTAGCAGATAACTCAGATGGTCACACACTGACTATGGAGGACAGGCCAGCACAATTAGCATCTTGAGGTATCTTACTACATTGATTACCTAAAATTGGAGAATGAGTTATTCAGTATGCATAACTTTAGTGGTCACGTAATAATGATCACTAGTTTAACGATACTGTAATTATCACACCATACTGTTATGGCCATGTGTTGTTATAACTGCTACATTCTCAGTTTTTCAACAATACATCTTGTCACACCAATAGAAACCAGGGGGTTGAGTAGGTGTATACATAAGTGGACAGAAAAACTTGGGTTTATGGCTTAGTGTTGTGGGTCCTCCAGTATTGCTAACATCACGTCACACTGAAGGTCCCTATAATATAATATAAATATTATATATAAATCCTAGATAGGAGGGACCAAAAAGGAAGGAATTCAGGAAAAGCAACTCCAGTGTCAGGGGATTTGTACTTGTATGGTATTCATTCACCACTGGAAATCCCTTATGAGGCCCAAGTCTCCAAAACACGGTTAGTAACTTCAGAAAACACCCATCTTTGAGTGTTACAAATGTCTACTGAAAACTGGAAACATACACTCACTAAGGTTTAACACTCCTCTCCCCCATAGTTCTCTTCACTAATAAGTGGGTGCTGAATGTGTGTCACAAGGATGAATGACTTGATCCTGAAGAGTCCAAGAGACGTTATTCCTAGAAGTGACTGCCGTGGGAGGCAAAGCCTCCCAAGCCTTAACTATAAATCTTACATGTTATTTCTGTGATAGGAAAGAATTACAAGGAAGTATATAGAAAGGCGAAAAGATGCCATGCACTCCACCTCATCCTAATTAGTAGGTTCCTTTTTGACATCTGTTCCCATCAATATTTTCATAAAATCTGTTTGGCAAACATCAGGAATGAAACAGGGAAGGTAGAAAACCAATCCAAAGGTGTGTTCTCAAACTGGCCACACCTGCATAGAACTGGGACTTGATCCTAATGGACCTTAGACTTTTTCACCTTGGAGACAAATGGGGAGGGAGTTTATCTCCCAATCCTAGTTCCCCCCAAGTGTCCAAAGGCTGTCCAGTGGGGTGGTAACTTGCCGTCCCTTAGTTTGTAGCAGAACCCCAATGAGAAAAGAGAATGCAGCTGTTTCAGGTGTAGCTGGGTTTGCTGATAATTCCTGGCCAGAGAAGATTAGGTTTGTTCATTCTGTGTCTCCCAGCTGGCTTCTTCTTTTCTTGTTAGTGTCTCTGGATTACAGTAGTAGGTATAATCCCCCTGCATTTATTAAGTCTATAGTGATATCCATTTGTGAGCAACCTTGTAACTATCCTTCATAGTTAGAAGTAGTAAGCCATTGGAAATCAATCTTCAGGGTTTAAGTATTTTCACAATGCACAATCCTTCATTTTCTCCAGCTTCTCCTGTGGTGACAGTGTCCTGTCCTTCTCAAGGTAAGTGCTTTGCTCTAAATGTGTTGATCCACATCTATCAAATCAATTGTCATTTTTATGCTGTGGCAATAAAGGCAGTGCCAATGGTGACAAGAACTATATGGGAACCCAGCACCTAAATTGACTATTTTCAATCAGATGCAATGCTTTTTTTCTGAGACAATCTCCATAGCAACTGGAAAATTAGAGCAGAAAATTCTTGAAGTACAAAGTTGCTCCTGATTTGCCGGCTCAGCCCATGTTTCGACAGTTGGTAATGAGGTAACTAAGGGTCTCAAGACTATCCACACAAGTGTTGGTGCCCTGAGAATTTGTCATGACACGTGTCCTCCAAATAACAAAAACAGCTCCCCACCATATCATGAGGCTGAATGTCCTAATACAATTCATTAATGTTTTGTAGATTTAAAGAAAGCACACACCCTAACAAATGAATAAAAATGAACCGTGCTTCATTCATAAAACTTTATCCACTCTCCCTGTCTTTTCTGTCTCAATAATAACCCGACATGGTGTAAGTATTATTCCACTGAATCAGTGACATGAAACAAGGGCCAGTGTCCACAACACTTACAAATACACATCCATGTTCCACACAGTTAAAAGCTGGATTTTTCTGAGCTTGAAGAAGAGGTGAGCCCATTCTTATTGATAAATCATTAGAAAATTTTTTCTAAATATCTTCTACCCTTATACCCCCTCTTTTCTATCTCCATTCAGTATTCCTCATATAGTGTGTGTGTGTGTGTGTGTGTGTGTGTGTGTGTGTGTGTGTACAACAGAGTCATTCAATAGGAACATCCACTCCTGTGTGTAAAAACTGTGAACAAATGAGATGTGGAAACCATACAGGAAGTACAATGGCCTACACAATCATGTGGAGAAGCTATACAAAGTTTACAGAAGCCTGGGGATTCAGGCTAGATACCAGCAATATTGGGTGGGAAGTTTCCAGGAGTTTATAAAATTACAGGAGAATATTCTTATAAATTTACCTCTTACTCAAAATTAGATGGATTCAATGAGTGATCTAAGATAATTAAAAGTCACCAAGCATTAGAGAAGATTTAAGGTGAAGATGGGTTCATGTATTTCCTTTCACTTCTACCAGAAACACCAAAGAAAAGACGCTAAAGAGAGTAGGTTTAAGTCACCTCTACGGATAGATCTGGAAGAGGAGGCAGTGGCCCCTGAAGCCGAAGGGTGGATGGATGCATGAGGAATACGTGATTTAGCTGTTCTTGGGAGGCCAAAGAGCAGAAGGAAACAACCAGACCCATACCACACACACCTGAAATGGCCGGAAATAGCAACCTCATTTAAGGAGAAAAGGTCAAGGTGAAGCTTGAATCAGGAAGGCATGAGAGAGTGAAGGATGGGGTGGACAGAAGCTGTCGTTCACCTTCTGCGGTGAAAAACTAAGGACAATGCCTCAAATGGAAAGATCCAAAAGGAACAACAGGAGTGTATTTGTTACTTTTCGCTCACTGAGATAAAACATAAGGAGGGCCGGGCGGTGGTGGCGCACGCCTTTAATCCCAGCACTCGGGAGGCAGAGCCAGGCGAATCTCTGTGAGTTCGAGGCCAGCCTGGGCTACCAAGTGAGTTCCAGGAGAGGCACAAAGCTACACAGAGAAACCCTGTCTCGAAAAACAAAAAAAAAAAAAAAATAAGGAGGAAAAGGTTATTCTGGTTTATGGTTCCAGGAAGAGAAGAGCCCATGATGGCAGCAATGCCCAGCCTCATGTGGTAGGCAGGTAGCAGGGGCGGAGCTAAGAGAGCACATCTTCAACCATCAACACGAAGCAGAGACCAGGAACTAGAAGCAAGGCTGTGAACACCCAAAGCCCACTTCCCGTGACCTACATCCCTCAGCAAGACTGAACCTCCTAAACCTCCTCAAACAAGGCCACCAACTGGACACTAAGTGTGCAAATGTCTGAGCCTGTGGGGCGGGGGGGCTTCTCGTATAAACCGCCACAATCAGCATGCTGTTCACACAGTTGGAATAAAACCTTAAATAAGGAAGTTTAAGAGTTGAAAGTGCCCGGCTTTAAGGAGGAAACTGAGATAGAGGTGTGGTAAAGGATGTGGGTAAGGGGATACTTCATGATTGTTGAAATAAACCCTATAGAACATCTGACTTGGCAACATACATCATTTTGGTACAAAGAAGATGCAGAAGAGAAGGAATGAGAAAGAATGGCAGAAGGAGGAGAAGAAAATGTTTCAAGATACAATGGAGATTTTAAAAAAAGATGCATGACCTAATAGATTAAAATACTGAAATAAATCTGCAAGTGTTAAATAAATATAGGCTAGGGATACATGCCTCTTAAACTCTAAATTATAAGTCCAAGAGCCAAATGATAGCTCTAGCTATGCTGTACCATCCCCTATTCCCTACCACCCTCTATTCTCTATCATCCCCTATTCTCTATCATCCCCTATTCTCTATCATCCCCTATTCTCTATCATCCCCTATTCTTTACCATCCCCTATTCTCTATCATCCTCTATTCACTATCATCCCCTATTCTCTATCAACCCCTATTCTCTATCATTCCACAGTCTTCACCACCCTCTGTTTCTACCACCCCCTATTCTCTATCATTGTCTGTTCTCTACCATCTCCTAGTCTCTATCATCCCTTATTCTCTGTCATTCCATAGTCTCTACCATCCTCTGTTCTCTACCATCCTCTGTTCTCTACCATCCTCTGTTCTCTACCATCCTCTGTTCTCTACCACCCTCTGTTCTCTATCATCCTCTATTCTCTACCATCCCCTAGTCTCTACCACCCTCTATTTCTGTCACCCTCTGTCCTCTACCAGTCTTTATTCTCTTTGTTTTCTCTCATACTCCATCATCTCCACTCTCTATCATGCAGGCGGCATAATCTTTCTGAATTCAAAGCCAACCATACTATTTCCAAATAGTTTCTCTTACCTTTAAGATAAGATTTGGTCTCAAAACCAAACCGAAGATTCAGAATCTAACCTCTGATGACATCTCGAGCCTCATTTCTTGAGTTTCCTGGGAATGCTTTCCCATTTTACCCCATCGCTAAGTTTGGGTCAACCATACTGAAGTCCTTGGCACATCCTTGTGTGGATGCTACCCTCACATCTGCACTGCTTTCCCCTTTATTCTAGAAGTTTCCCAACTAGGATCATATGCATGCACATGCACAAAAACTTACAAATAATGTAGACAGCATTTACAAGTATCATGAACACTAACTGTGGACCCACTTTAAGAACCCCTTCCTTAATTAAGGTATAAGTAAGCTCGGAGCTGTTAGGAACTTTTGCATACACTGCACTCATGAATTACATGCATCAATCTCAACTATATTTCTATGTTGCCGAAAACCCTACATTGAAAGTTAGTTTTCCTGGAAAGGGGTTACTCTATGAAAAACATCCCTTTACTGTTTCTGAAAATACTGGGATCCTAAAGTGTGAATATTTCTGCCTCATAAGGATGCCTGAGCATGCTGTTACAAAAAAAAAGTCTTTAAAAAATTTTGGATGATATTAGACGAACAGCTGTGTAGAAAGGGGAATGTAAAAATAAAAACTGCATGTTGGAGCATCAAAATAGTAACCATGTACAGTATATGACTGTTTTTAATCAGAGGAAGATTGAAGCTATTACGTTTCAAATCAAATGTTATAAATTAGTACAAGAATGCAGCTGAGCTCTCATTTAATTAAAAATGTCCATGTTTAAATCATGAGGTACAGTAGCTGCCAGCAAAGCAGAAGGGCAAAGGAGGAGAGGAAGGCTGCCCTCCGACCCTCTGCTTCCCGACTGTCTCCTACCAGGAGGAACATCTGGGGTGGACCACTCTTGATGTCAGGAAGAACTCCATGTACTAGCTAATTTCAGAGTTAATGTAATTATCCAGAGTTGTTTTGAAGACAATTAACATCA
>NC_081429.1:52757967-52802967 GCF_949786415.1 Peromyscus eremicus | reverse complement strand
GTGGAATGTACACTCCCCTGAGGAAATGCCACTTCCTTCTATTTCCCTGGGGGAAACCACATACAACTATTTCGGGATGCTCTCTGAGATTTTGCACACCTCTTTCAAGTCTGCACTTTGAAACCCGCTTCTAGTTTTGTCTCAGGCATGTTCTGTTGGGCCCTAGCTGTGGAAGAGGAGGTTTGTTCTCTTACATCCATCTCCAGTGCCGCCCCATGATCAGTCACCTGATCGTTATGATTAGATCAATATCCTGTGTCTACATTTGGCTACGTCAACATTTTCACATCTGAGCTGTGGAGCAGCGAAGCTCACTCTTCCGTCCCTGAACAGCTTTTATATTTTCCATAGAGCTCATCATTACCATATTTTCCCCATTGGATTGATTTTCTCACCACTGTCAACAGTAAATCTTCCTCAGGAGTGTGGACGGAATTCCCACTGTTCTTTTCTTTCCGTTCCTTTTCTTTCTTTCTTTCTTTTTTTAATGGAACAGGGTTTCTCTGTGTAACCCTGGCATCCTGGAACTTGCTCTGTAGACCAGGCTGGCCTTGAACTATGAGATCTGCCTGCCTCTGCCTCCCGAGTGCCGGCATTAAAGGTGTGCGCCACCACCACCTGGCTCCATCTTTCAAACAACTAGGTGTGTGTCAATTTTTATCTCCTTAAGGAAGTACCCCTTGAGTGGACCTCATCATGTGACAGTAGCTGTCACACTGATCCTGTCTTTGTCATCATTTTAGTGGCATTGCAGAAGGAAGCCAAGTAGATACACCTGTCCCATTGCCATCCTTACCCAAATGTCTCTCACATCCCCGATTCTCAAGGCCTTGACACATGCTGATTCCTTTACCTCACAGCTCTCTCTGACCTTTTCCCAATTTCTTCTTGACTTTTAGATATGAGTCATTCCAGAGCCATGTGCTGATTCCCACTCAGTGGTCAAATCCTTTCATAATGTCTTCCACTCTTGCTGGGAAGCTCCTATCACAAGTGATAGTGACATGCACTAATGCCTTGAAATATTCATCTTGGGGTTCCTTCTCCCCTACAACTTACACATGACCTTTTCCCTAATCAGACACATTCATTTACCCAGGAACAGGCAGGGATTTTTAGAGGCTATGACAAGAACAAGAAACATTTACCACTCAATCTTTTGACTTCCTGTAAAAGCTTGGGAGAATTTAAAGGGAGGGTCAGGGATGGGAGTGGAGAGGAGAAATGATGCTGTCCTGAGGGCAGGCCCTGAGGATCAGGTAAAAGACAAGAGTGAGGTCTGCATCCAGACACAACCAAGCTATCCTCAGCCAGCACTAGGGAGCCCTGGGAGACACCTCCAGGACCACAGGCAGTGTGCCACTTAAAGTATTCAGCAGTCTAAGCTCTAATACTCATCAGTATATAAATAAACATATGCTGGCATAGAAACAAAAATTCCAGAAACACTTTCTCTTGTCGTCCAAATGATCTAGATTAAGATGATATAAAACTGCTAGCCTAACAAAAGTCACCGCACAAACCGTTCATTAACTCGTTCTAATCTAAAGCATGGTTGGGTTACAGAGGTTGAGGAGGAAGATTCTCCTCCTGGCGGGGCCTCGTCCTCTGCCAGCCTCTGGATTCAGATGCAGCTGAGCTGGTCAGCTCCCAGGCACACACTCAGCCCCCATCCCAAGCGCAGCAGCTCTTTGCTCTTCAGCCCCAGGACTTCCCCTAAGCCTCTCCAGTGTACCTCGAAGCTAAGGCCACACGTGCCACGAAGCAAACCTCCTCCAGGGAGTGACATCGAATAACGATAAACTGGCATCTACAGGAAGCGGCATCCAGAGCCCTAGACTCTTATCGTTTGGACGCTTTGAATTTGCCAGCCTTTTGTCTCAGTCTCCCAAGGAGCTGGAATTATGGGCCTATGCCACTGGGCCTGGTTTAGGGGAAGCATTCTGGGTGGTCTCTCAAAGGGTCAACCACAGTATCAGGTCCCAGTTGCCCACAATGGAGAGCAACGCCATCACATCGCTTTTCAACTTCTTTTCCTCCTCTGTATTAATTCATCTCCTTGTGTCCTCATTTCTGCTTCCCTAGGCAACCTTCCCAAACATGCTAGTGGTGCCCAAATCCTCTCTTAGGGCTCTGGTTGTGAGAAAAGCCAAAGCTGACTTACTCTCTAAACTACATCCAATGAGTCATGGGCTAATCTTGGGAACTGTATCAGCTTTTTCAATGGCTTCCCTTTCAAGTGAGGTCACTAGGGGTTGGTGAGTAACGGTTTGTACTGCTGCCTCCATTACATCCTAGCTGTGCCCCGCGCTTCCTAGGCCTCTGCACAATCCTGCCAACCTCCTTCATGTTCCTGGGATAGATATGCCTTGGGTGGAGGGAGGATAGAGGAGGACAGACTGAGGGGTGCCAGGTTACCCCAGTGGATGATGAGACCAGGTGGAAAATGGGTCACCGCAGAAGGGAAAAGAGAACAGAAGAGATGAAAGAAAAGAAAATGCAAACAGCAACGATTGGCAACTAACTAGGCCAGCTCTTTCCCCTCACAGTGTCTGAAGTTCTCACGGCATAGTCTGGCGACTATGAGAGGGACCAGGCACAAAGCAAAGAAAGCGATGGGCCAGAGTGTGAGTTCACAGCAGAGGAGGTAACAGAATTCTCATGGTCACTTGCTTAAGCTCATGGCTTCCTCGTCACTAAATGGTGCCTTGAAGAACCTCCCCAACCTCTCCCTGGGCCTGGACCCTATTTCTTCCCATGAGCATAGTTCGGTTTAATTCTGGAAGTGCCAGAATTAGTCTTCCTCAGCTCATTATATGATTCCACCACAAACACACCTCACACACCAAGGAACTGGGCACCACTTCCTAATGCCCACAAGAGATAACCTGACATGCCTGGCATGCCCCACAGATCCGCACTCCAAGGGCCCAAACTGGAAAAGCCTGAGATAAAGCATGGGATCTCTGCTTTGAAATCACACATGCAGGAATTTTGCCAAACTGTAATATTACTGCTTCTTGAAGTCTTTCCTGTTATTTCCCAGCTGGTACAAAAACATTTCCATATTTCAACAACTAGTACAGCTACATCAGTGCACCTGCGGAATATCAATCCTGCCTGCAGATTTTTCTCCATATCAGGGTGGACCTGCACCCCAAAGCTACCTGCACAGCCATAGATAATCCAAGCCATCTGTCCATCCTTAGAACTTTCTAAAGTCCCCGTCTGTGGACTGAATCTCTGAACTGTAAGCTGCTACCTCAATGAAATGTTTCCCTTTATAAGAGTTGCAATGACCATGGTGTCTCTTCACAGCAGTAGAAACCCTGACTAAGACACTATCCAAACCCCATTCCTACTTCTACGGAATGATTCATCCCCAGACTCAGGTTAACACAAATATCTATCATTACATCTAAAGCTTCTCCGGATTAACTGGGTGGTCCCCATTCAAGGTCTCTTCTGAGGCTGCAGCAGAAGGTCAGATGGGACTGGTGTCATCAAACGGACTCCCAAAATGCCTTCTCCACCCACACACTTATTTCCTGAACTGGCATCCATGGAAGAACTGGAGGAGGCCTCTGTCTTATCCTATGGCCTCTCCTCAGATCCACTTTAGGCTTTGTTACTTCGTGGTGCACACGGAGGTGGTGGACTGACCATCTCAGAGGGAGCCTTCCAAGAGACCAGATGCAAGCCTTTTTCTGACCCATCTGCAAGCCACATAGCACAGCCTCTGCTTGTAACTCTTCGTTATAAGCAAGTTACAGATTAACGACACTAATGGTGAGGGGATGGTTATGAAATTCGGAAGCCACAATCCAATGGGGATCATCTTTTGAAGATCCTCCACAGGCCTGGATATTTAGACGGCAGATGTTGGGAGAAAGGAACCTTCATTGGAGCACAGCAGCAGCAAAACTCACCTGGCTTGCTAAGCCTGGACACACTTGTGTGATGCTCTTTTTTGACTGCTTCTGTTGAGACCGGGAATTGGTAAACATTCTGCAAAGCATGAGATACTAAAGATTTAAGGCTTGGTAATCCACACAGTCTCCATTACATCAAATTCTGCAATCATAGTGTGAAAGCAACTAGGGACAATATGCAATAAGTGGGTGTTCTGTGAAAATTAAGACATTTTATGAATACTGAAACTTGAATTTCTTATAATTTTCATACATTACAAAATATCATTCTTATTTTTTGTTGTCAAGATTTTAAAAAATTTAAACATGCCAGGTGTGGTGGCACATGCCTTTAATCCCAGCACTCAGGAGGCAGAGGCAAGTGGATCTCTGTGAGTTTAAGGCCAGCCTGGTCTACAGAGAGAGTTCCAGGACAGCCAAAGGTACACAGAGAAACCCTGTCTCAAAAAACAAAATAAAACAAATAAAAATGTTTAAACATATTTTATATTCACCTAAAATTATATATAATACATATACATACATGTGCACATATGCCTATATGTCTTAAGTAAAACTATGCCACTTTGGCTAAAAAAATAAAATAAAAATAAAAATAATGCTTCCTCTAAGAGCCATAGACCATCTAACACAAACCCCAGGCATAAAAACCTCTTTTCAAGTTGATCGGGGAAGTCCAAAAGATACTGAAAACCATACAGGGTATTTCTGTGGCCTGGGAAGTCTGCTCTGAGATTGTTTCTCCTAGAAATGACCAGGAAGCTACCTACATGACCTACACCACCTCAACGTCTGTCTAAACAAGACCCAAACAATGACGTCACTAACGGGCATGTTAATATGCAAGGGGAAATCTCATATGGTCATACCCTAAAGGCAACAGGGCTACAGAGAAAGGAAGAATTAGTTTTCCCCAAGGATGAACCCCTAATTGGTTAATTGGTTATACAACACCAAGTAGTTAGGCTTGAAATCATGTGTACGCAACCAACACTAAACAGACTCAGCAGGGTGTGTGTGTGTGTGTGTGTGTGTGTGTGTGTGTGTGTGTGTACCAATAATAATCGAAGGAAAGGGTACCATGAATTTGAGATGGAGTAAGGAAGGAATGGGAAGTTGAAGTTGGAAGAAGGAGACACAAGAGGGGTTGGAGGAAGTAAAGGGAAGGGGAAAATGATGTAATTACATTTTAACTATACTTTAAAAAATTATTAGTGTGTGTGTGTGTGTGTGTGTGTGTGTATGTGTGTGTGTGTTTACCTGCATGTATGTCAGTGTACTACATGCATTCCTGGTACCCATGAGGGCCAGACTTGGCCATCAGATCCTCTGGAACTGAAGCTACAAATGGTCATGAGCATCGAATCCGGGTCCTCTAGAAGAGCAGCCAGTGTGCCCAACCACTGAGCCGCCTCTCCAGACATGCCATTAAGACTTTAACTTTGTTAACATGTATGTGCATATGTGTGTCTCTGTGAGCATATGCACATGTGTGCTGGGTCCAAGGAGGCCAGAAGAGGCTGTCAGCTCAGCTGTAGCTGGAGTTCTAGGAATTTGTGAACCATCCAAGGTGAGTGCTGGGAACTGATCTCCGGACCTCTGCAAGAGTAGCAAGTACTCTAACCACTGAGCCATCTATCTATCTATCCCCCGCCCCTTTTTTTAAATCATATTTTCCTATTTCCAAATGTGAAAACCATTCTTAGTTTTCAGGCAAAACAAAACAGACAAACAACAACAACAAAGCAGTCGTCCAAATCTGACCCACGGGCTGTAGTTTGCCAACCCCTCGACTAGACAGACTTCCGTAGAGTCAGAGACCGTGTTTGCCTTACTCGCTCTCGTGAAACCTGTATTTAGCACACCATAGCGGCTCTCAATAAATATTTATTGAGAGAATGAATAGTTGAATTACAAACAAATTATAAAACCCTAAAGTAACTTCTCTGAAAAGCCTTTAGCGTTACCCTCAACATGCGGTCCTCTCCCCCTCAAAATCTATGTCCAAAATTACATTGGCAGCCTTATTGACATTCCTCTGGAAATATAGCAGTATCGGTACACACAGTCTCTCTTGCCCGTGCTAAATGTGCCCAGAGCACCTTGAATAATTGGAAACTTCAATACCAATGAGTGATGGGGCTCTATTGCCTTCTCAGCTTCTCAGAGAGTTTGCAAGTACAGGCCATGAATCAGTGCTATCATACCTCCCGAGCCACAGACTACTGCTAAACTGCTGCTAATGTGCCACCATAGAGGCACTGAACTGCCAAAGGCTGTCCTGGAGATCCTGCTCAAATCCCCTCATTTTCCAGCCATCCTACTGAAAACCCCTACTTGAATGCCCAAACCACAGGACCTAGTGCCAAACCAATGTGTTTCCATCTTGGTGTTCCAACTTCTTCCTCCTACTTCCTTTCTATAAACGACACCAGAAGTTCCTAATTCCTGAGGCTCAACGCTGGAATTTCCCTTGTCTTCTCTTTCTTCCTCCTCATCCTGTCTCCCAGTTGCTACAGGACCCGTGTAGTTCCCATTAATGCTATTCTAGACCAACTGTCTCCTAACCGTGTTCCTCTCCCATCCCTACACAGCCTCTCCTACTTCCAACATACGTGGCCTATAGTTCTCAACTCAGGAGTAGCTTTCGAATGGGACTTCGTTATTACCTTGTTTGATAATCATTTGAATCGCAAACTTCTTAAAGTAGAGCCCTGATCATGTCCCTTGGCTACTCCAGAACATTTGATGGTCCCCAGTACTGGCCAAAGACTACAACAACTACAACTATGACCTCCTCAGCATTGTGTTCATTGGGGTCTAACCTTCTAGCTTCATCTCTCACACAGGGCCTACATGTTCAGCCAACATTTATTCTTTTCTTCTTAGAAATAGTACTCTTGGCTTTGACACTGGGACAGGGTCACTGTATTTCCCAGCTGCCCTTATTATGTCCATTTTATCAAGTTTTCATGGTCTGATTGGTTTTTGAGTTTTGGGGAGTTTTGTTTGTTTGTTTTTGTTATTTTGTCAACACAAGTTAGAGTTATCTGGGAAGAGGAACCTCAGTTGAGAACCGGCTGCGGGCAAGTCTATAGTGCATTTTCTTGATTGATGACAGATGTGGGAGGGTTAGTGCCACCCCTGGGCAAGTGGTTCTGAGTTGTATAAGAAAGCAGGCCGGTCTTGAGGAGCAAGACAGTAAGCAGCCTTCCTCCATGGCCTCGACTTCAGTTCCTGCCCTTATTTATCTGGACCTGTTTCCTCCCCAAGTCATTTTTGGTTATGGTCTTTATCACAGCCATAGAAGAGTAATTAATTAAGATATCTGGCAAATAGGGAGTAGTAGGAAATATTGTGCACAACTCATAGAAAGCATCTTTACATGACAGGAGAAACGCTTTCTCACACATTTTCTGACAGCTGGGCAGAATTTGGATCCGAGGGCAGTGGCTTAAGTTGTCATCTTGGACCACAAGATAGAAAGCAATTAGTAAGGGTGTCAGCGCAGCACAGAAAGGAACCTGGGATCTTGGTGTTTGGAGATTCTACCCACCCTGGACCCCACAACTTCCGGCCTCCTTAATGTGAGACAAAAAAAATGAGCTCCTATCTTTCTCAAACTATGTTTACTTTGCTCTCTATTCCTGTTTCCCCTTTAATCACTTGCAGCTGAAGCTAATCTTAATTGATACCAGAGCTGTTCCTCATGTTTCCCCAAACATGGTCTCCTCACACTCGGGCCGCCCTGGTCTTAGCATCCACTCCGTGGTTTTATCCACCCCCTTCTTATCCCTAGTTTCTCTGCTATGCATATCTCCCACCTCATCGATCCACCCATTGCCAAGGCCCGACTCCAGTGCCTTCCGTGTTAGACATCCCCAAATCTCCAGTTCCTAGACTATCCACTCCTTACATTCTTCTAAACACTGGTTTACTTTGTTTTGTTTTGAGACAGTGTTTCACTATGTAACTCAGGCTGGCCTCCAACCGGCAATCTTCCAACCTCCACCTACCTGGGATTATAGGTGTACACAGTATCCCTGGCTCCTCCAGAACTTGGAATGTGCCATCCTCACGCCTCGCCTCATGGTCATGTCTAAACCACCGTCACATCGGTGTGTGAAGGCAGGACAGGCTCTGCAGCGCTGTGGCTCACACAGTAGGCACTTGATGGGACACATTTTAGATGTTGTTCCCACTCACGGGGAGACTCCCTCCATTGGTAACTACCGTTGTGCCTGCCCCCACCTTCATGCTTTACAACAGGATCGCTCTGGTCATTGCTGAGTGCACAGACTGTGGACACCTTCCTCCTAACTGACCTGCCATCCCCCTTCCGAGAAATGAGAGTAGCAAAGACTATAAAAATGGCAAGTCGTCTTTCTGTGGCGTGAGAGATCGGGTCCTGGTAAACTTCTAGCATCTTGGCTCAGCTGTTCTAGAAGCTCAATGTGTTCCTACACTTAGGTTACATGAGACCCTTTTGATTCATGTCATAACAAGTAACCACCTACCTTTTCTTTTTCAATAGAGTCTTGTGCAGGCTGAGCTAACCTGGAGCTCCCAATCTCCTTTCCCTAGTCTCCTGAGTGCTGGGCTAACCTGGAGCTCCCAATCTCCTTTCCCTAGTCTCCTGAGTGCTGGGCTAACCTGGAGCTCCCAATCTCCTTTCCCCAGGCTCCAGAGTGCTGGGCTAACCTGCAGCTCCCAACCTCCAGGTTACATAGTGAAACACTGTCTCAAAACAAAACAAAGTAAACCAGTGTTTAGAAGAATGTAAGGAGTGGATAGTCTAGAGGCAGAGTCCTACCTACAAACCCATGAATTTGGGGACAACCCCAAGGTGAAGAACTCACATTTCTTCTTCTTACTCTCCTCCAAATTGTGCTCTCTTTGGGTTTCTGTGACACTCGTATGACACTTAGCCATTTGCTGTCCTAATTTATCAAGGTCCTTGAACATCCAGTTTGCAAACTACAATACAGTATGGCTCCGTCTTCCCTGCCCTGCTGTGCCCAATACTGTGAGTCCTTCCCTGTGGTCCAGCTCTTACTTATATTAAGAGCGGTCTCAGCTACCACAGGCCAATTTTATTGTTGTTGTTAATCGGGTTGATTTAGTTTAACTTTTACCAAGGCTGAGGTTTATTTGTAAACTGATGAAAAGAACGAGAAGGAAATGCTGTATTCTTTTGTTTACCTAAAAACTCTGACCACAAAATGAGTGAGAAGCCACAAGTGAGAAAGGTAAAGGAAAGTGAACTTTAATAACTGAACAACTTCGGGCTTGAAAACGGCCCCTGATCTCCAGTGTGCCGTGCCTTGAAACACGTATTCCTCTGTTTCAGAGTTCAGCAGACAGTTGGACACCCACACAGGCTGCCAAAACAGTGTGACCCACATTTGCTGCTAGGCAGCCTTTCCTGGAGTAAAATCCAGGATTCAGAATCTTTAACTTGAGTTTTCTTTGGGAATATTATGTGTTCTGGGTAATAGGGTAATGGTCACATTCTGATTTTTGCTTCCAGACATCTTAAACCACACTAATCTGCCTCTCCGTCCTTCAGACACAAGAGCAAGCAAATACGAAGCCGAATGCTAGAAATGTCCTCACGTTCAAAGTCTTACTTGGCAAAACTTGAGAATTTTTTTGGTTCTTCTGGACTTCAGCTAGCATACTGTTATTTCTGCCTCTTTGAAAGTTCAGCTAGCATACTGTATTTCTGCCTCTTTGGGATTGACATAAACTCTGAAATAACTTGCATTCTGGGTTACATCTGCTTCTGATTAATGTGAATAAAAAAAAAAATAAAGCTAAATGGCGAACATTTTGCAGTCAGATTCTTCTCATGCAAACGGCCTATGGGTACCTGTTTAAATGGAAATTCCATAGAGCCTCAGGATTCCCCAGAGGAGTCTTCCCAGACCTGACAACTAAGGCTTTAATGTGGGTGTAGAGCTGGTTTTGTTGACTGTGGATACCATGGGGGGGGGGCGGCATCTTTTTTTCAGATCCCTGGTTCTGAAGGGATTTTTGCCTCCTGAACTTCTGACCCCTAATCTCCAGACTGTAAAAATGCAGCCAGAGCCTGAGGTGGTCATCACATCCCAGCAGCCTTTGCAGTTGATATTCAAGATCCAATTACCTCCCTAACTTTCCAGAAGGAACGCGATGGCCATGTATTTTTTGAGGTATCCCTTTTATCCCCAATGCATTCTCCACTCCTCTTTATAATCTGTTTTCTTTTCCCACATCTGACTAATTTGTTCATTTGGAAATTCTCGCCAAGCTATCAGAATTAATCATTCTCTTCCCAGGGGTTAGAATACCTCTGTTCTCCTATCCATAGCATTTACACAGCCCATCACAGAGTCCGTCCTGCTCCCACTGGGCTGCTCTCCCTAGCCCGCACTCCCAGTAGCTGCCTCCTCAGTACCTGAGAGAATTTTAAAAGCTGCAGAATGACAATGAGTTAGATTTGCTGCACTGGTCATTCACACCCTTTTTTCTATCTCCCTGGCTTATCTTTGTATGCCTATGAACTCACTGTAGTATCCTAAAAAGCTGCCCAATATTAACAGGTTAAATAATAATATCAACAAGACTCCATAAGGAGCCAAAGATAAGAGCCAAAGATAATTAAATGGAGAACAGAAAGCTCCTCCTTACAGTAAGAATTTAGTTAATAAATGTAGATGGGATAATGGATTTAGAAAATCACCAATTGATAAGAAATATAATGAATTGATTAAGGTGAGAATCAATAGTTTCTTTGGAGGATGAAATTTTAAGGAGACTAGCCAGAACTGGGACAAAGCATGACCATGTACCTCCGGATAAGATGTGCTAAAAAAGATGCAGCATCATGCCTGTAGTGTCCTACCAGAAAAGCATCCCCAGAATCTAAGCACAAGGAAGTATCTGACTAAGTCAGCAGACTTCCCAAAAAAACAACTACCCTCTTTTTAATGTTCATACTTGGGGCATGAGACTGACTGTATGGGTAGTTTGGCTAAATAGGTATGTTCCAAGTTTGGTGAGAAACATTGTCAAGAAACAAGGTGGACCATATCCTGCCCACACCACTGGCAGAAGCCTCCTCCTGCACCAGAGGCCAGGCCAGCACACTGAACCCCAGAGGACCCCTGACCAGATCAGAGGCCATGCACATCATCAGAACACCAGCCCCCAACTTGGATGGCAACCCCCTGCAGGATCAGAGTCTATCCAGGCCATCAGAAGTCCATCCCTCAACTCAGGCAGAGACCCTCTATTCAATCACAGGCCACAGGATCCAGAAGACCAGAGAGGAAACAAACCAAGGAAGAAAACACCCATCCAACAAAGACAAATCCAGAAATAGGTGCCTATACCTATAATCACTCCAAATCCAAATCCAGATGCCTAAACATAAGTTTAGGCATAAGAACATAATCAACAACAGTCAGGACAATATGTCACCAACAAAACCCAGCCATCCCACTACAGCCATCCCACTACAGTCATCCCACTACAGCCAGCCCACTACAGTCATCCCACTACAGCCAGCCCACTACAGTCATCCCACTACAGCCAGCCCACTACAGCCATCCCACTACAGTCATCCCACTACAGCCAGCCCACTACAGTCATCCCACTACAGCCAGCCCACTACAGCCAGCCCACTACAGCCAGCCTACTACAGCCAGCTCACTATAGCCAGCCCTGACTATTCCAACACAGCTGAAGCATAAGAAAATTTGAAGATGATAGAGGTCCTTAAAGAGTAAATGAATAAAACCCTTAAAGAAATCAAGAAAAAGACTATCAAGAAATGGGAAGAAATCAATAAATCTCTTAAAGAATGTCAAGAAAGCCAAGAAAAAACAGTTAAAGGAAACAAATAAAACTATTCAAGAACTGAAAACAGAAATAGAAGCAATAAAGAAAACACAAATTGAGGGAATTCTGAAAGTGGAAAATCTGGGTAAGCGAACAGGAACTATGGAAGCAAGCATCACCAACAGAATACAAGAGATGAAAGAATCTCAGGCACTGAAGACACAATAGAAAAAATAGATACATTGATCAAAGAAAATGTTAAATCCTAAAAATTCCTGACATAAAACATCCAGGAAATCTGGGACACTATGAAAAGACAAAATCTTTGAATAATAGGAATAGAGGAAGGAGAAGATTCCCAGCTCAAAGGCCCAGAAAATATTTTTAACAAAATCATAGAAGAAAATTTTCATAACCTCAAGAAGAAGATGCCTATAAAAGTAAAAGAACACCAAACAGACTGGACCAGAAAAGGAAGTCCCCACACCACATAATAATCAAAACACCAAATATACAGAACAAAGGAAAAATATTAAAGTTTCGAGGGAAAATAGCCAAGTAACCTACAAGGCAGACCTATTAGAATTACACTCAATTTCTCAGTGGAGACTCTAAAAGCCAGAAGGGCCTGGACAGATGCGCTGCAGACTCTAAGAGACCATAGATGCCAGCCCAGGCTAATATACCCAGCAAAATTCTCAATCACCATAGATGGAGAAAACAAGATATTCCATGATAAAGTAAAATTTAAGCAATATCTATCCACAAATACAGCCCTACAGAAAGTACCAGAAGGAGAATTCCAACCCATGAGGGTTAACTACACCCATGAAAATACAAGCAATAAATAATTGGACATCAGAATAACCCAAAGAAAGAAAACACACACACACACACACACACACACACACACACACACACACACACTACCAACAACAACTACAACAAAATAACAGGAATTAACAACATCAACATCAAAGATAGATATTACCCCAGAGTAAAAGGTTGGAAAAAGGTTTTCCAAGCACATAGTCCCAAGAAGCAAGCTGGTGTAGCTGTCCTAATAGCTAACAACATAGACGTCATACCAAAATTATTCAAAATAGATAGAGAAAAACAATTCATACTCATCAAAGGAAAAAATCCATCAGGACACCCACATTTGTAAAAGAAACCTTACTAAAGTTTAAATTACACATCAAATCCCACACATTGATAGAAGGAGACTTCAATACCCTACTCTCACCAATGGATAGGTCACCCAGACATAAACTAAACAGAAAAACAGTAGAGTTAACAGACATTTTGAACCAAATGAACCTAACAGAACATTTCACCCAAACACAAATAATATACCTTCTTCTCAGTACCTCATGGAACATTCTTCAAAATTAACCACATACTCAGTCACAAAGCAAGTCTCAACAGATACAAGAAAATTGAAATAACCCTCTGCCAACTATCGGACCACCACAGATTAAAGCTGGATTCCAACAATTATAGAAACAACAGAAAGCCGAAAACACATGGAAATGGAACAACTCTCTACTGGATGACTACTGTGTCAATGCAGAAATAAAGAGGAAATTAAAGACTTCCTAGAATTGAATGAAAAATGAATGCACAAGCTACCCAAACTTATGAGACACAATGAAAGTGGTGTTAAGAGGAAAGTTCATAGCACTAAGTGCCATCATAAAGAATTTGGAGAAATCTCATACTAGTGACTTAACAGCACATCTGAAAGCTCTAGAACAAAAAGAAGCAAGTATACCCAAGAGGAGTAGACAGCAGGAAATAATCAAACTGAGGGCTGAAATCAATAAAAATAGAAACAAAGAGAACAATCCAAAGAATTAATGAAACAAAGAGTTAGTTCTTTAAGAAAATCAACAAGATAGACAAACCCTTATCCCGACTAGCTAAAAGACACAGAAAGACTATCCAAATTAACAAAATCAGAAATGAAAAGAGGTACATAACAACAGATACCAAAGAAATTCTATAGAATTCTTTGGTAGAAATTCTATAGAATTCAAAATAATTCTAAAGAATTGAGTCATACTTCAAAAACCTGTACTTCATAAAATTGGAACATCTAAAAGAAAAGACACATTTTTTAATAGATACCACTTACCAAAGTTAAATTAAGATCAGATAAACAATTTAAATAGATCTATAACCCCTAAGGAAATAGAAGTCATTAAAAGTCTCCCAACCAAAAAAAAAAAAAATCCCAGGGCTAGATGGTTTTAGCACAGAATTCTACCAGACTTTCAAATAAGAGCTAATATCATACTCTCCTGTATAGTTTGTAACTGGCCCCCATAATCTCATAAGGAGTGGCACTATCAAGTGTGGTGATATTTTATTTGTACTCTAACAAATAAAATTTGCCTGAAGATCAGAGGACAGAGCCAGCCACTAGATTAAACATAGAGGCCAGGCAATGGTAGCGCACATCTTTAATCCTAGCACTTGGGAGGCAGAGATCCATCTGGAGCTCTGTGAGTTCAAAGCCACCCTGGACTACACAAGATTAATCCAGTCTAAAAGAGAAACAGAGCCAGGCAGTGGTGGCACACACCTTTAATCCCAGCACTAGGGAGGTGGGGACAGGAAGTGATATGTCTGAGCAGAGAAAGGAATATAAGGCGGGAGGAGACAGGAGTTCAGTCCTTTTCAGCTGAGGAGTTGGTGATTTGAGAGATGGCTCTGGCTTGTTCCTTTGACTCTCTGTCTTTCAGCATTTACCCTGATATCTGGCTTGGGGGTTTTATTATCAGACCAATTAGGATTCATGCAACAATTAAGAGGTGTGGCTTTGTTAGAGTGGGTATGGCCATATTGGAGGAAATGTGTCACTGTCAGAGAGGGCTTTGAGGTTTCCTGTGCTGAAGATACTGCCCAGTGTCTCAGTTCATTTCCTGTTACCTGCAAGATGTAGGACTCTCAGCTCCTCTCCAGCATCATGTCTGCCTGCATGCTGCCATGCTCTCCACCATGATGACAATGAACTGAACCTCGGAAACTGTAAGAGAGCCACCTCAATTAAATGTTTTCATTTATAAGGGTTGCCATGGTCACAGTGTCACTTCACAGCAATAAAAACTCTAACTAAGACAGTCTCAAATAATTCCACAGAATAGAAACATAAGGAACATTGCCAAATTGTTTTTATGAGGTCATTATCACCCTAATACACAAACCACACAAATATTCAACAAAGAAAGAGAATTACAGACCAATTTCCCTCATGAACATTGATGCAAAAATACTCCAGATCATCCACCATGATCAAGTAGGCTTCATCCCAGAGATGCAGGGATTGCTCAAAATATAAAAATCTGTCAATATAATCTATCATATAAACAAACTGAAAGAAAAAGAACCACATGATCATCTCACTAGATGTTGAAAAAGTCTTTGACAAAATCTAACATCCCTTCATGATAAAAGTCTTGGAGAGATCAGGGATATAAGAGTCACACCTAAACATAACAAAGGCAATTTACAGTAAACCCATTGCCAACATCAAATTAAATGGAGAAAAACTCAAAGCAATTCCACTAAAATCAGGAACAAGACAAGGCTGTCCACTCTCTCCATATCTATTCAACATAGTTCTTGAAGTTCTAGCTGGAGCAATAAGACAACTGAAGGAAATCAAGGGGATACAGTTTGGAAAGGAAGAAGCCGAAGTATCCCTATTTGCAGATGCTATGATAGTGTACGTAAGTGACTACCAGGGAACTCCTACAGCTGATAAACAACTTCAATGAAATGGCAGGATACAAGATCAACTCAAATATCATATCTCTCCTATATTCAAATGACAAACCATCTGAGAAAGAAATCAGGGAAGCAACACCTTTCACAATAGCTACAAATAATATAAAATATCTTGGTGTAACTCTAACCAAGCAAGTGAAAATGTCTATCCTACCAAAAGTAATCTACAGATTCAATGCAATCCCCATCAAAAGTCCAACACAATTCTTTACAGACCTAGAAAGAACAATACTCAACTTCATATGGAAAAACAAAAAACCCAGGATAGCTAAAATAATCCTGGACAATAAAAGAGCTTCTGGAGGTATCACCATCCCTGATCTCAAGCTCTACTACAGAACTATAGTAATAAATACATCATGGTATTGGCATAAAAACAGTCAGGTAGATCGATGAAATCAAATCATGTCCCCAGACATAAATCCACACACCTATAGAGATCTGATTTTTGACAAAGAAGTCAAAATTATACAATGGAAAGAAAAAAACATCTTCAATAAATGGTGCTGGTCTAACTGGATGTTGGCATGTAGAAGAATGCAAATAAATCCATATCCATCACCCTGCACAAAATTCAAATCCAAGTGGATCAAAGACATCAACATAAATCCAGATACACTGAACCTGAAAGAAGAGAGAGTGGGAAATAGCCTTGAACTCATTGGCACAGGAGATAACTTCCTGAACAGAACACCAATAGCACAAACACTAAGATCAATAATTAATAAGTGGGACCTCCTGAAAGTGAAAAGCTTCTGTAAGGCAAATGACACTGTCAATAGGACAAAACAGCAGCCTACAGAATAGGAAAAGATCTTCATCAACCCCACATCTGACAGAGGACTGATCTCCAAAACATATAAAGAACTCAAAAAACTAGACATCAAAAAAAAAAACCCCACAAATGATTAAATTAAAAACTGGTTACAGATCTTAAACAGAGAATTCTCAACAGGGGAATCTCAAATGGCAGAGAAACACTTAAAGAAACATTCAACATTCTTAGTCATCGGAAATGAAAATCAAAATGACTCAGAGATTCCACCTTACACCTGTCAGAATGGCTAAGATAAAAAACACAAGTGACAGCTTATGCTGGAGAGGATATGGAGCAAGGGGAACATTCCTCCATTGCTGGTGGGAGTGAACACCTGTACAGTCACTTTGGAGATCAATATGGCAGTCTTTCAGAAAATTGGGAATCGATCTACCTCAAGACCTAGCTATACCACTGGGTACATATGCCCAAAGGATGCTCCATCATACCACAAGGACACTTGTTCAACTATGTTCATAGTAGCTTTATTCTTAAGAACCAGAAATTGGAAACAACCTAGATGTCCCTCAACTGAAGAGTAGATAAAATGTGACACATTTGCACAACTGTTAAAAACAATAACATAATGAAATTTGCAGGCAAATGAATGGAACTAGAAAAAATCATCCTGAGTGAGGTAACCCAGATCCAAAAAGACAAACATGGTATGTTCTTACTCATAAGTGGGTGTTAGGTAAAGTAAAAGATAACCCATCCTACAATCCACAGACCCAGAGAGGCTAGGTAACAGGGAGGGCTTAAGGGGGGACTCTTGGATCTCCCTGGGAAGGGAAATAGAATGTATTTCATGGGTGAACTGGGGGCAGGTGGAGATGAGAACAGAAGAGATGGAGGGGATGGAGGTGGGGAGTACTGGGTGACTGGAAAAGGGGGGGCCTTTTCAGGGTAAGGTAGAAACCTAGTGCAATGGAAATTCCCAGGAATCTACAAGGGTGACCCCAGCTATGAATCCTAGCAATAGGGAATATGTAGCCTGAACTGTAACCAGGCAAGACTTCCAGTGGAGGGATTGGAACACCAATCCAACCACATAACCTTCACCTACAATTTGTCCTGCCTATAAGATGTGCTGGGGTAAAGGGGGCACAAAAATTGTGTGAGTGGCCAACCAATGACTGGTCCAGCCTGAGTCTCATGCCACAAGAGGGATCCCACCCCTGACACTGCCTGGAGCTCCAGGACTCAGAGACTGGATGACCCAGAGACCTAGGATAAAACCAAACACAACTGGCAAAAAATAAAATGTCAATTAATGATACCTAATGATATTTTCTATTCTATACTCATAGATTGATGCCTAGCCCAATTGTCATCAGAGAGGCTTCATCCAGCAACTGTGGAAACAGATGCAGAGACCCACAGCCAGACATTAGGCAGAGCTCAGGGAATCCTACAGAAGAGGGGCATGAGGATTGTAGGACCCAGAGGGGTCAAGGACACTGCAAGAAAACCTAGAGAATTAACTAACCTGGGCTCATGGGGGCTCACAGAGACTGAACCGACAATCAGGGAGCCTGCAGGGGACTGGCCTAGGCCCTCTGCATATATGTTACTGTTGTGTAGCTTGATCTTCTTGGGGGACTCCTAACAGTGGGAGTGGGGGCTGTCTCTGACTCTTTTTCTGGCTTCTGGGACCCTTTTCCTCCTACTGGGTCACCTTGTCCAGCCTTAATACGAGGGTAGGTGCCTAGTCTCACTGCAACTTGATATGCTGTGTGTGGTTGATATGCATGGGAGGCCTGACCTTTTCTGAACAGAAACAGAAATGGAGGAAGAGTGGATGGGGGGAGGGCAAGTGGGAGGTGGGGGGCTAGGAGGAGAGGAGGGAGGGGAAACTCAAGTCAGGATATAATAATAATAATAATAATAATAATAATAATAATAATAATAATGAATAATTAAAAAACAGGTGGAGAGCAATGAAGGAAGACATCTGACATCATCCTCTGGCCCATCCACGTGTGTGCATATGTGTGTCCACGTGCATGTGCACATGCACACATACACACACACACAACACAATGACAGCTCATGAAATATGAAGACAACTCATTATGTATTGAAGGCACCTGAGGAAACAGGATAACTAAATGCAATCATGACCTAATGTTTTCAGGCAGTGCAGAGCACTATTGAAGCAGTTAGGAGATTCTGAATTAGGTCTGTAAAGTGTACCAATGTCAATTTCCTGCTCTGGGCCATTCTGCCATGTTACGTAAGAATAGCTTTGTACCTTAAGAAGCGCACTATAGAGCCCGAGAGATAAGTTTGCCATCCAGATGATCACAAAACTCTCCTCCCTGTAAAGAAACTGGAAGGCTGCATCAAGGTCGGAGAAGACGAAATCTCTTCACTGCATTTCCTGGAGACCTGATGGCCATGCATGAGGATTTCATGTCACAGGGACTGCAGCCAGGACGCCATTAAGAAGAAAATGCCTGCAGAGAGCGCTCACACAGGACTGCTCCCTGTCAGTATCAAACTCTACCTATCCCCCCAGCACTGGATAAATACACAAATGCACAAATATAAAGGTGTAAAAACAGCATCAGAGACTTACTCTCAGACAGTTCAGAAACGAGAGAGAGATTCTGTCAAAAAAAAAAATTAAAGAGTAAAAAGGGCTGGCAACAGCTTAGTGCGTGAAGGGATTTCTCCCCAGCTTGAGCTCAGGAGGCTGAGTTCTATTCCGGGGATTCACATGGTAGACAAAGGGAATTAACTCCCACAGTCTCTCTCTCTCTCTCTCTCTCTCTCTCTCTCTCTCTCTCTCTCTCTCTCCTCGATCCTCCCCATACAAAAAAAAAATAGATGTAAATTTTAAAAGTAAAAGAACAAACATTTCCAAAAGTTAATCCAGATGCCTTGCCCTTCTTCGCAGCCGGAAGCCCCGTTCCTCAGGCCCAGCGACCTCGGCACCTCTCACCTCCCTTCTCCACCGCCCTGCTGAAATGGTCCTGATGAGATCGCCAGTGTTCTCAGTGCCGCCGCATCGCATCCCATAATACTTCTCTGTCCTCTGCACCTTTCCTTCTCCCCTGCATCTGAAACCCTCTTTGCCTTGAGTGTAGGGTTCGACTCCTCAAACCCAAACCCAGCTTCCCAGTCTCCCTCCTTCCATTTCTTCAGGTTTCTTCTTTATTATCATTGGAATTGTGATATTATTCACTTAGGGCTCTCTCTATGTAGGTCTTTTTCTTAAATCACTCTCATCTTCAATGAATGCACTTCAGTTCCCCCACCAAGGTCATCTCACACATCACTGCCACTGAAGAGTCTTCTGAAAGACTTGTCCGCTTTGCCGGTATCCATGCCCAGTGACTGCTCGCCAAGCCCTCTCAGCACGTTGTAACAGTGCTGTCAGTTACTTCCAGACCTCCCCACAAATCTCGCAGGGCAGAGACCATGCTGACTCATCTCAGCTGTATCAACAGCACACACATATTAACACAGTTCTTGGCACCGACCAGGCTCTTAATGCACACTGGCTGTGTCATCGATCGGAAAGAATGGTGTGTCTTATTTCAAGATCTCGAGGAACAGTGTTGGATTCCAAAGCAAGATGCTGTGGTGAGGAGAAGACTTTCAATTGTTTGTTTTGTTAATTGTGATGGTCTACACAGGTCTGTTTCACTGTTACCGCCATTACTGAGCTTGGGCTATGATCCCACTTGAGGACCCACACTGTCTGGCTCCCATGATGGCGGGCAGGATGAGAGCAGAAACTTCCCATGTGGACTTTCCCTGATTTGTAGGCTTTCTCATGTCCGGTACAACTTAGATATTTCTTTATACTCTGGTTTCCTACTGGTTTCCATTTGGTAGAGAAAATGAAGTTTGGCCTACGACATAAAATGTATTCATTAACCTTACAGCAGCTTCAAAATAATGCTTAAATAATGACTTTATTTCTCCTGCAAACACTTTTTTCATCAAATTGTTAGAAGGAAATGAAGAATTTCACATGAGAAGTGCTTTATTTTTGTTCCCAGGAGGAGTTATCCTGAGACCAGCATTCATAATATCTTCTCTGGACTCTAACAATAATTTCAAAAGGCAGCTTGTGTCTAAAACAAGAAGTTGAAGCAGAGGTGGACCCTAAAACCCCTGAAATCAGGTAAAATCATATAGAATACCAAATTCAGTGTGGCTATTTTTGTTGTTGTTGTTGTTGTTGTTGTTGTTTTGCTTCATTTTTTTCTTATTTATTCTAATCTGTATGGGTGTTCTGCCTGCCTCTACTTCTGTGCACCACAGGTATGCAGTGCCCAGGAAGGCCAGAAGAGGGCACCAGATCCCCAGGAACTGAAGTTACAGACAGTGGTGACCTGCTATGTGGGTGCTGGGAACGAATCTGACTCCTCTGAAAAAGCAGCCAGAGCTCTTAACCTCTTAACCACTAGCCATCTCTCCAGCCTTGTGGCTCTTGCTTTACAACAATTATTTTTAAATTATTATTTCCTTTGGGGGTACTGTGTGCCTGCGTGTGTGCACAGTTACACGGATCTATATTAACACGCAGGTGTGCGTGTTCTCGTGTGCACACGCATGCAGAGGACAGAGGGCAGGGTTCACTGCGTCACTCTCTCCCTCTCCACCGTATTTTCTGAGACAAGATCTCCAGCTTAGTTTGCAGCTCCTGCATTCAGCTGGACTGCCCAGTCAACAGGTTCAGGGATCCTCCTGTCTCTATCTCCCTAGTTCTGGGATTACAGGTGCACATTGCCACTCTCGGCTTTTTACATGAATGCTGGGAATTCAAACTCAGGGCCTTTTACCTTCCGGGCAAGCGTTTTAACAAATGAGCCATCTCTCAAGCCCAATTGTTTCCTCTTTTGAATGATTGTGAGGAAAGGAAAGGTAACCCTTCCCAGTTAATGTCTCTTGCTGTGGTAAAACACCATAACCAAAGGCAACTCGGGGAGGAAAAGGTTTCTTCAGCTTACACTTGCCAGGTCACTGTCTGTCACTGAGGGAAGTCATGTCAAGAGCTGATGCAGAGGCCATGGAGGAAGCTGCTTACTGGCTTGCTCATCACAGCTTGGTCAGCCTGCTTTCTTACAGAACCCAGGACCACCCCCACAGGAGTGACCCTGCTCACAGAGAATGAGGCCCTTCCACATCCATCATCAATCAAGAGAATGCCCACAAGCCAATCTGATGGAAGCAATTCCTCGCCTGAGGTCCCCTCTTCCAGATGACCTGAGCTGTATCAAGTTGAGAAAAAAAAAACTACATGGTACAGCTTCTTCGGTGAGAAAGTTGACCAGGAATCTGACTCATTGGACTGAAATTAGTATCTCTCTGTCTTTCCTTATTACCTTTAGGAAAACATGTCTTCAGTTGAGCATGGTTCGGGGGTTTGGTTTTATTCTGATGATTAATAGACTGTGAAAGCTCATAATCCCAGAAAGCTGGAAAAGAGATTGGAAAGCATTTAGAGATTTTTCTCAAAAATTCCTTTTTCACCAAAGTTAAATTCAAATGGTGCTCTTCTGCAATCCTCTGTCACCTAGATTTGATCCTGAGGGTGGCGCTGGTTCCGTGTGCGCAGACTTGGAGTTATCCCGCTGCAGGGTAGCAGAGCAATCTTCCTTGCACCAGAGTGACAGAGTAAACATTTGAAGACTAACTTTTCAAAGAGAGGACAAAAAGCACAGAGTATCTTCATGTTCTTTAAAAGGGAATTTTTCTTCAGTGGGACACAAAAATAGTCGATATCACATAAGAAAGATGAATAAATTAGATTATATTAAAGGGTCAGCACTCGGCTCATCATAAGGAACCCACTCTGCATGATGGAAGATTCAAGTCACACAAAGGACTTGAATCAGATTATAGGTTTGATATTTCTATGAGAAAGAGACAGAGACAGACAGACAGACAGACAGAATTTTGCAGAAAGACAGATCAGTAACTTGGCAGGCACTTCATAAAGACACCCAAACCATCAATAAGCATAATAAACGATGGCCGACATCTCCAGTAATCAGTAAATTGAAGCGTGTCAACCTCAAGGCTGAGTGGCTGATTTGGTGTCTGCACATGATCATAACCAAATCTTGGAGGCTGTGTGGCCCATCCTGCCGCCTCTGCTCTACTTCATTCATAATTTCTTAGGGGAGAATAAAACAGGCCCCAGGATACAGAGCTCATGACCCCAGAAGCCCATTTCAGTTCTCCATCTTACAGTCTCAGTGCAGGGTCACTTGTTGCAGAATCTTAAAAGGTCTTAGTAATAAGAACAAACCTGGAGCTGGGTATTGGGGTAGATGCCGAAAGATCAGAGAAGCAGAACAAGCCACAGCTTCCTCACCTCGCCAATTCCTCAGCTGATCCTGTTTCTTCAGACTGGAAGCCTCTGAGTCCTCATCTGAATTGATCTCAGCTGAACTGCTGCTAAAAGCTTAACCAGCCTAGTTTCTGGTTTCCATGCTTTATATACCTTTCTGCTTTCTGACATCACTTCCTAGGATTAAAGGCTCATGTTGCGATGCCTAGCTGTTTCCAGTGTGGCTTTAAACTCACAGAGATCCAGGCGGATCTCTGCCTCTGGAATACTAGGATTAAAGGTATGTGCTACCACTGCCTAACCTCTATGTTTAATATTGTGGCTGTTCTGGTCTCTGACCCCAAATAAGTTTATTAGGGTGCACAGTATTTGGGAGGACACAATATCACCATAGTCAATGTTTCCTGCAAAGTAACTTAGGAACCGTCAACACTTCAATGTACTATACAGTCAACCTACTGTGGTACAAGTAACACACTTCTTAGCTTCGTGCCCTCCGAAATCAGTGATTTTTATATCAAGTATGATCATGTAGTATGGCTTACTCAGCTAGACTGTCTGACATCTGGGTTTGCCCTCCCCAGCCTCACCGATTTCGGTTGGTCTAAGATTTCCGGTCTGTAGCACCCTGGTCTTGAGCCTAACCCAGCGTTACAGAGAAAAGCTGCTGAGACAGTGTAAGGGGAGCATGGACTCAGGTCGCACACTATGCTTTTAATGAGTAAAGGGCCCAGAGTTTATTCCTTGTGGTGATCCCTTAACTGCCTCCACTTGAAAACAAGGGGCCCTTGTCTGTCCTTGTTCTGTACTCACAGGGCCCCAAACCTGTCCCAGAATTTCATCGACCCTTTTGAGAATTTAGCTGAGTGGTGAAGAAGGTCCCCCTAAGGGAAAGCCCTCCAGCTCAGCCCTGCCTGCCCTGTGCCTGGCTTACAGGAACTTTTTCACACAGAGAGAGGATCAACAACGGACACTCTCTTTCCAGCCCCAACTCCAACCACAACTTCAAGCCTCCTCTTTTTAAAACTTAAATCCCAAATAATGACATTTTCACCACCCCTGAAACGTGGCGGCTCCACATTTGGTCGGGTGACAGGAAGAGGATCAGGGCTCAGGAGAAGACATTCACTGAACCTCCGGGTGAGGGGGCACACCTTGATCACTGTATCAAGACGATGACCTGGTGGGATCACGGAAGAACCTTACAGTGTGAGGAGAAACACCTTTCGCAGTCAGCCCAAGAGGAATGTAGATGAGCTTAAATGATAATTCACCAAGGACCTGAAGAGAGGAGTTGGAAAGAGACCCCTAATGATGAGAGAGACCCCTAACGGTGAGAGAGACCCCTAACGGTGAGGAGGGAGGAGCCAGTCCAGGTAGAAGAACATAGTAAGACCTGAAGGTTTTCCCAAGGCAGGTCCAAATTTGAAAGAAGCACACTGAAAGTGTGCATTGTAATTTCTATTAAGTTCTTGAATCTACTAATTTTCTGTATTATTTACTGCTTACGGGGTTGTAAAATTTTATAGCTTCTCCATAAATTTAATCTTCTACACATTATGTAACGTGCCCCATTTCCCTGTTGAATATAGTTAACCTTACATGTAAAGTTTACCTAATGTTAGCATTGCCATTCTGCATTCTGCCTGCCTGCCTGCCTCCCTTCCTGCCTCCCTTCCTTCCTTCTTTCCTTCCTTCCTTCCTCCCTTCCTTCCTTCCTTCCTCCCTTCCTTCCTTCCTTCCTCCCTTCCTTCCTTCCTTTCTGCCTTCCTTCCTACCGGCCTGCCTTCCTCTTTCCCTCCCTCCCTCCCTCCCTCTGTTGATCCCCCACCCCTGGAAACAGTGCCTGTGTTTCTTCACTTCTCTGTGTTTCTAATTCACTTTAACAGACTCTCTGATAAGCAGTACACAATTAGGTTTTGGTTTGGTCCAACTTTGATAGTTTCTGCCTGCGAATGGGGAAATCAGGTTGGCCCCATGCCGCAACCACTGATGTAGGTGGTTTTTTTTTTTCTTGTTGGTTTGTTTATTTATTTTTATGTCTTCCTTTTTGTCTTGTTATTCATAGTTTGATCCAATTGTTTTTCATTCCACGTTCCCCATATGAGTTCAAATGTTTCTTCTCCATTAACTGCTACCTCCGCCCCTCAGCTTGCCTGAACTCCTTGTTGTGTTTATTAATTATGAGCAGGCTAGTTGACCAACATGCTACTCGCTTCCTCCCTTAGAAGGCTCTCTCTCCTTTCTGCATGTCTCCATGTTCAGTTGAATGTGACTTTTAGAACGCTTTTTAAATCTTTATGCTGTGTGCTCATGTATTTGTTTATCTGGTGAGAGGCGAGCCTTTGCCACAGTGTGTGGAGATCTGAGGAGTCACTTCTCTCCTTCCGCAGTGGATCTGGGAATCAAACTCGGATCATTACACTTGGCAGCAAACACCTTTAATCTGCTGAGCCGTCTTTCCGGCTCTAGGATGTTTTTACTAGCCCCTCCAACCTTAGTTTTAAATAGACAATTCAGTACTTTAAATCTTGGACTGTTTCCTAAATTTATCTGAGCTGGATCAATGCAAGGTTTTAAAAACGCAATGTTGAAAAGGCTAAATTTGTGTGAAGAACAACACTGTCATGGGAAAGCCAGATGGAGGCGGATGTCTTTTACATCTCTCACTTTCAGGCCATCGATATGCTCAGTAGACACTCCGCAACAAATGAGTTGACACACGCATGAGTGAGCCATGTTGTAAAATGTGTATATCACTGCCAAGGATGGACATATTTTATATTACAGCATAATATAAAATATTAGCGTGCTAGATTTGTTTGCTGTGACAAAATACCCGAGGAAATATAGTTAAATGATGAAAGATGTATCTTGGTTCTCAGCTTCAGAAGCGTCAGTCCACGGTCAGCTGGCTTTGTATTTTCTGGGCTGTGAGGAAAATCCTGTTGGGAAAAATGAAGAAGAAACCTACTGACTTCATAGAACCATGAGGAGGAGAGAGGGGTGGAGGAAGAGGATGAGGAGGATGAGGAAAAAGAAAAAAAGAGAGTCAAGGTCACATCCCCAGTGGCTCTTTTCCTCCAGCTAGCCCCACCTGGGAATAGCCATTAAGCTATGAATTCATCAGTGGGTTATTAACATTAGTGGTGCTAGAGATTCCTGACCCAATCACCTCTCGATGGCCTTCTCTCTGAATCTGCAAACCTGTAGGCATGTAGTCAGCCCATGGACCTCTGTGGAACACTCCAGATCCAAACCATGATCGATTTATAAATTGTAAAAAGGAATACAATGTATTCTTTATGCAATGACGCGTTTTCTGTTGCGTGCTTCTTAGACATCCTCTCACAGACCTCAGAGAGGAAGCAGGAAAGCAAGGGTCAGTCGGTGGAAATTGAGGTGGAAGGTGAGCAGCAGGAGATCTGGTGACAAGAGAGGAGCCCGTGACCTCTGGTCCATCTAGACAGTCACCAGTCAACTCGGCAGCAAACAGAGATTATAGTCCAGGAGAAAAGCCACTTAGCCCAGAAACCTAAGGAAAGCAAGGCACTCAAAATGAAATATCTAATTCCATTTCTACTTTTTTATTTGACTTTTATTTAAATATTAAATTTAATATTTAAATTTAAAGCAGATGACCATAGCAGTCAGTTGGCGACTGTGTAACATATGTCTGAAGAAGACGATGGGTTTTGTTTTATTTACCTTGGTTTTGTGGGGAAAATTTATTTAAGGAAATCGTGTCATGTATTTTCTTCACGAAAGAGCTGTGTGTTCTCTTGTCTCTCTTGTAACCTCTGCATGTGATGCCACAGCATCTCAGCCTCACTCTAAGGACCACGCAGGCTCTTGTGACAGCCCTGGTATCCAGTACATGCCAGTGACCACCATTTGTCCAGCATCTAAATACTTTCTATGGATGTTGTGGAATTATATAAAACTGCTCAAAACAAAAATATTTCAATTCAAGCTAATTGAAATTGTGCCTAATCTTCTTTTTTGGAATACAGCCTAATATAATAATTCCAAATATAGGAAACGCTGTTTGTATGATTGTTATATAATTCCAAATATAAACCCATATGGTAACTGCTGAATAAAATATGGTATATTCACTTTATGAATATTAGTTATACATGTCATGTGATCTCAGGTCTGGATCTTTTTTGTGATTTTTTTTTTTCAGCATCTGACTGTCCATTTAGAATTCACATAATCTACTGTGTCTGTGTTCTTTACTGGTATAGTCTAGGCACTGTAGAGTGCCTGTACTTAATTGATGTTCAATTTATGGTTGCCAAATTATTAAATAAGTCATCTAGGAATAGGAATACTGCTTAAAAACAAACATTAGACTTAGAGTAAACAGCCACAATAGTCGGGTAGCAGCTGTCTAGCACAGGAATAAAAACAGTTGGAGCAGAATGTTTAGAAAGACATTACTGTGGGACGAGGCTGCAAGATTCAGACATGAAAATTCTAGAGCTAAGGTTGTACCCCAGTGGTAGGGTGTTGGCCTACCATTCATCAGGCCCGGGGTTCATCGCCCAAGAAAGTAGGAAGAAAGGGATAAAGGGAGAGAGGGAGGAGGGGAGAGAGAGAGAGGAAGGGAGGGAAGGGGAAGAAAGGGGAAGGAAAGAAGGAAGGAAGGAAGGAAGGAAGGAAGGAAGGAAGGAAGGAAGGAAGGGAGGGAGGGAGGGAAGGAGGGAGGGAGGGAGGGAGGAAAGAGGGAAGGGAATGGGGTGATTCTATCTGGAGTCAGAGCAGGCCTTTTCTAACCAGCGGCTCAGCACAGTAACTAAGTGCTGTCGTGAAGTTTCCAAACATCCCGAGTGACTTCGAGGCCCCTTTCTACCTCCATCTTGTCTATGTGTAAGAGAAGGGAACAGATTAGGAGGGAAGGTGTCTTTGGACCACCAGCACGCTGTGTTTCACCCAGTCACCTTCACAGTAGGGCATGGTGCAGGAGAACCTCGTAGGAGATCTAACTCTCACCTAGGCAAACCCGCAGGAGGGCTGTGGCCAGGACGCTCAACGGGTCAAGTATTCTAAATGTCCAAAAGCTGGGCAAGGTGAATGCTGAATACCGCCGCAGCGCTCCAAGGGGAAGCAGTGAGCTGTGAACACAACAGGAAACGCAGTGTCCTAGGATGATCCCACAGTAGGAACTCCATGTGAGATGTGGGGGTGCTGGAGGGGGAGCCATGCATAACACAGGAAGGCCCTTGGGAGAATGTAACCGACAAGGCGCACTAACAATTCCAGGGTTCACAAGGGCGCCCCACAAAGGAATCTATCAGTTAGACTACAGAGCCAAACACCAGGAAGAAGAAGGGAGTGGCTCCTCTGTGCCCCCCTTTCAGCTCTGCAGTATTCTAACCAGAGTCTGGTGAAGCTGTTGAGGCCACGGATGAAACTACAGCATGCCTGAGAAATTCAGTGTTTGGGGTTGAGTATTTGATGTTGCCTTATTTTCAAGATTGAGTCTTGCTATGTAGCCAAGGATTACTTCAAGTTCACTGTGTAGCCCAGGCTCACCTCCTAACACCAAATTCTCCTGCCTCTATCTCACAATGCTGAGATCACAAGCACATGACGTCATGGTTTGAGATTCAATGTTCTTACCTCCAGTGAGCTGGACTTTTTATTAATCCCCAAGAATATCAATGTGCATTGATGTACTATGGCAGCTAGAGTGGCCAGGTGTGATTGTGTGTGCCTGTAATCCCAGCATTCAGGAGACTGAGGCAGGAAAACATCTGTTAAATTCCAGGACAGACTGGTCTACCAAGCCAACTCCAGGCTAGGTGGTGCTACATAGTAAAACCTTGTATCCAACGAACACACAAACTAAATGAGACATTTTAAAACCAAAAACAAGGCCGGAGAAAAGTGTCGGGATTCGCCTTAGGTATTTTCCAGTGATGGAGAAAGGAAAGCAGGCAGAGGTTTCTGAAATACTGTGGTGTGAAAAAGCAAAGTTATTGGCCGGTCGGTGGTGGCACACGCCTTTAATCCCAGCACTCGGGAAGCAGAGGCAGATAGATCTCCATGATTTCGAGGCCAGCCTGGTCTACAAAATGAGTTCCAGGACAGCAAGGACTAAACAGAGAAACCCTGCCTTGAAAAACAAAAACAATACAAAACAAAACAAAAAAAAAGCAAAGTCATTCCACAATGGCACTGCACAGACCCTGACTCATTCATTAAACCCCTTCTATTGAGTGAGAGAGAAAATGTCCACACATAAGCGGACATCATGAGAGAACTATTTCTTAAAGATAAATAGAAACAACGCAGGGAAGTCTATCATAAAGAGTAGAACATGGAAGGGGGAGTTATGGAAAGTCTTAATAGAAAGGTTTGGTGGGAAAGGAGAAGGAATAAGGGAAAACTTCAGTTATCAGAATTTGTCAGCCCTGAGCTAACGCTGTCATGTGCTTCCCCTGAGTCTCACCAGCTCTCTCTCAGCCTCTTCGCCTTGGTTTGGACTCCATCATTCCCAATGGAGAAGCTAGTAGCAGATCCACATTGGGGCGGGGCATGCTGGGACGCTTGCTTCCTGTCCTTCCTGTCCTCTACCCGGGCAAGGGTCTCTTGCTGTGGGATGGTCTGTATGTCAAATTGCTCTGATTGGTCGATAAATAAAACACTGATTGGCCAGTGGCTAGGCAGGAAGCATAGGCGGGACTAACAGAGAGGAGAAAAGAAAGAACAGGAAGGCGGAAGGAGTCACTGCCAGCCGCCACCAGGACAAGAAGTATATGAAGATGCTGGTAAGCCACAAGCCATGTGGCAAGGTATAGATTCATGGAAATGGATTAATTTAAGCTGTAAGAACAGTTAGCAAGAAGCCTGCCATGTCCATACAGTTTGTAAGCAATATAAGTCTCTGTGTTTACTTGGTTGGGTCTGAGCAGCTGTGGGACTGGTGGGTGACAAAGATTTGTCCTGACTGTGGGCAAGGCAGGGAAACTCTAGTTACAGTCTCTGGCCTGTGGTTACATTCCTCTAGAATCCTCTGGCTTCCTTTGTCCCCAGCAGCTTCCTCTTTAAAGTTTTCACGAGACTCTGGTAATCTTTCGCTTTCCCCCTTCAAAGTTGGGAGCGGCTTCCAGCCTGGCCAGAAGCCTCACCATCTCCTGCTGGCTCTCATAACCTGCCCTCGCTTCTTTGAGGAGAACCGTTGCTAAACTCCTTTAGTCAGATCTCTTGAGGGAAATCTTCAGATCTTTTCAGAAGTCTAAATAAAACAGAACCTAATCCCAAGCTCTCTTCCTATTTTCCAGCGAGTGTGGGGAGAAGAAGTCAAAGAACTCACTTGTAGCCAGTGGTGAACAAGCTTATTGATGTGTCCAGAATGACAGCAGGCAGAGGGGAGGGACCAAGGTACACAATTCCTGATAGTGTCACAGTGAGCATGGAGTCCAATGACTGAGAAAGCCACGACCAGAGAAGAAGTCTCACCTTAACCATTTTTATAAGCTGTTACGGGAAGAGGACAGGCACTGTGTGAGAATTCTCCCACATCGGACCTCAGCACCCTTCCGAGCTCAGTAAGTAGGCGCAGTGCAGCCATTGGCTTTCCTTATTCTAGGCAAAAAGGGAAGGGCTAATACTTCGTGCCTAGAACCCAAAATATGGGTAACACGGTGGCTGAAGGAAAATGCTTCTGTCTGGGAAGGTAGGGAGGAGGTAAAGGGGCAAGAAGAAGAAACGCCACCAGGAAGCCCTGAGACCCAGCCTTCAGTCAGGCACTCCCCTAAGCCTCTCCTGCCCAGACCCTGACTCCTAATTTCTGAAACAGAGCTCCTCATTGTCCTGCGGCCTTCCTTCCAGTGCTTGAGTATTTTTTCTGTTCTAGACTGCCCTTCTCCTCAGGCATCTTGCAAGCTACAAGACACAAATTCTCTGATATGGATACCACTTTTGTATGAATTTTGCAAGTGGAAAGAAACCATTTAGCAGACTGATTCCAACTCAGACAGCTTCACAAGATGCCCAGCATGTCTCAATGCCATGAAAAGATTTTCATCTATGCTGGAGTTTAAAAACCATGGCCACAGACTCTTTGGACTCTAAGGAATGACAGAGGAATGATCAGGTAACCATCTCTACACATCCATTTTCTGGCATTGCATGCCTATTAGTGAGAATTTTTAAATGTGTTTAAAAAGAAAAACACTTGGAAATTTTTAAATGCTCATGCTTTCAAGGCTAGTTGGGCATATTAATTTTCCATCACAATAAACCTGATTGGTTCTGCTGTGATCTCCAATATTTGAGAATCAATGCATGCCAGCAAGGAATTGGCTGGCTATTAATTTGCCCTTTAATTTTCAATCCATGTGGTTCTTAAGAAAGAAATTTAATATATTGATTTGAGATTCAGTTCAAAGAAAAATCAGTTCCCTCTAGGCAGCAGCTTTAAATGAATGATCAGTGCAACTGCAGCCACTGCTGAGGGCCTAGAGTCTCTGTTGCTCGGGTAGAGCTGTGTTCCTCAGGAAAAATGCTCATGCCCGAGGGAGGAATGAAATGCATCCAGAATGGAATAAAACTTCCCTGAAGGCATGCACGGGGTATGCATAGTCACAGAATGAGGAAAAGAGAGAAGAAGGCTATCTACTGAAGAGCACAACTAATGATGTGAAGGATGAGAACACAGTAAAACACAGTTGGTTTCCATTGTCACTAGTTTCTTCACTCTTGATCATTCTTTCTTTATGTGTAAATACATGTATCGGAGTGGCATGTATATGTGTGTGTGGTGTGTGCATTTGTGTGCAGGGACATACACCTGTGCATGCAGGGTCCAGAGGAGGACATTAAGTGCCCTGTCCTATTACTTTCCACCTCATTCCTTTAGGACAGTGTCTCTCACTGATGCTGGAGCGAGGCGAGTAGCCAGCAAGTCTCAGGGATCCTGGTGTCTCCTTCTGAACATACGCACACAGCTCTGGGCTCACGAGTGCACACGTGGCTTTTCAAGGCATTTATACGGGAGCTGGGATCCAGCTCAGGTCCTTATGCTTGCACAGCAAGCGCTCTTACACCGTGAGTCACCTCTCCAGCCCTCAGTCCTTTCTTTTCTACTGTTTCTCCAATATCTCCAGTTTTTTATATCACAAGAAACAAGCAAATAGCTTTAGTGAGCTAGTTAGAAAAAGGTGTCAAAATTATGTGCCATTGCTTTAAAAGAAATGCATATATTCAACAAGCATAAGACTGGGTGTGGTGATACACACCTCTAACCCCAGGACTTAGGAAGTAGAGGCATGAGGATCAGGAGTTCATGGTCATCCTGGCTATACACAAACTACATGAGATCCTATCCAAAATAAATAAATAAATAAAAAGCACTTTAAATGTAATACTCATTAAGTAACACATACATAAGCACATAGTAAGTTAATTATTCGACAGATCTTAGTTATGTGATGATAGTCTTCCTGATGATGTTAATTCCCCAAGCAATATGCTAATTGAAAGAAAAATATTCATGAATAAGGAAGCTATGGTCCCCACAGTAATGCTTTCCTTTCTGTCTGGGTATAATTCCAGGGGGGTAGCGCTGTGAAGGCAACAACCCCGTGGCTGCTGTGCAGCCCGTATACAAAAGCCAATCAGATAATTTTACAACACTGAGTCTAATATAATGGTTTGAAGCAGCGTGTTAAGAGGCCAGTTTCTTTTTGCAGAAATCTTAGGACACATGCTTATATCTCCTGAATGCCAGGGATGGTGGACCTCCTTTCACGTGGGACACATCTGGGAATAGCTCTGTTCTGTGACATATCCATAGGGTGGTCTTCAGGCCTGGAGCATGGGTAAGAGGGAGGGATATGAGAAGACCCACTCTCCCTAAGGAAGAAGTCGAGATTGCAGACACGATAATAGAATTTGGGATAGAATATGCCATTACTTCCTGAAGCTAGTCGGTGGATGCATTTAGCTCCCCCACAACCCCCTTTCCTTTCCTGAGTTTGATACAATTACTAAATAGTATGGAAGAAGTAAAAGTACTTGTAAAAAGAGAAAGAGAATTAGACTTTGAGAAACAACTCCAAAGCCTGACTATTTCCCCCTTTCTTTACAAGCATGATGCTTTTGCGTAATTTAATTGGCTCATTTCTCATTTTTTGTCATCTCTTTCTTGTTTCCTAGCCGAGGGGCAGATCACTGTGCTGTGTGCCATTGTTTTAACCTCTATCAAAGGCCTTATTATGCATCCGTTGTCATAAGTAATATCAAAATCCATAATCCTCACCTTCAACTGAGTTAAATATAATTGGACTTAAAACAACCAATTACGCCCTCAATTCAGCTGGTGCGCAAGGTGAAGAATGCAATTTCCCCCGAAGGAAGGGGGAATATCCCGGCTCTGTAAGATGCATTCAGAGGGATCTTACCATTGTCCATATTCCTTGCTAGGCCTGTTTCCCACTGCACTTCCCTGAGTTCAGGGGATTTCCAGCATGCCATGCTACCCACCACTCCAGAAACATACCCTCCATCTCCCCAGCAGCCCTTCCTGCCTTTTCTCTCTACAGTGAAGCCTTTCTGGATCGCTGAGACTCCCCTCCAGAAATCCCACTCCTTCCCCCTGAGCTTAGCAGCTGGCTCCCTCCTTCCTCAGGCCTCCCCAAAACTTAGAGTTTCTCTTCCCCTTTTCCATTCCTGTGACACCAATCGCCTGTTCTCATACCACACCTGTTTTTTATAACAACTGGGGGGCGGGGGAGGGTCTCTACTGCTTCACGTTCTATCCTGCGAACTCATTAAGGATAAGACTTTTGAAATTTATTTATAAATCCCCATTGTCCCTCACATGGAGTGTCATTGCTCTGGGTGACATTCCACAATGGTTTTTAACAAATGAATAACTAACCACTCACTGTGTTATGTGTTCAAAATCCTTGGGAAGGTCATCTATGCTTTCCTCTCCCCAGAAGAATTTGCCAGTAGACCTCCTTTTCCCGTTCACGTCTGTAAGAAAATAGATGTGAAGCCTCGTACAGAGGGAAAAAGCTAATGCTGCCTTCCGCTCTCCCTGCAGCGACTCTGTCTAGAAAACTACTTTGCTCTAATCTTCGCAGTGAACTTGCGCTGTGCCCTGGTAAACACCATGTCTGATGCAAAGCTTTCTAATACAGTCAGCTCTCCAGCCAGGTCATCAAACAGTGCCCCATGCTAGAAGCTGCATTATGTCTGGTCCTGCCTGTTTGCCTCTTTTATCAACACAGGTGAGATGGTCTCAGGATTGTTGTGTTTTCCACCTCTTCGTTATCTGAGATCATGTTAACACGTGTCCTTTGAAGTAGTGATTTCTTTCGAATTAATTCCAGGGTCTCTTAGAAGATGGCCAGTTCTTATGGACCTGCAGTCTACAGAGTGAGGAGCGTGTGGTTATTGAAGCCCATAAATCAAAGAATGGATGGTTCTCTCCTCCCTTGATATCTGGAAGAGCCGTTTAGTGTGCACTCACCATAGATGGAGGTTTAAAGACTACTTCATCAGCTGAGCAAATCTAAAACAGGAGCAGAACGTTCAGTTTGCCCATGTGTCGGGCTGATCACCAAACTGCATGAGCTCCACAGGGAAAGGCATTGTCTTTGGGAAGTGTTTGAGATGCCCCAGTTCTCAAACTTGAACTCAGAGCTCTCGGCTCTCTGCCACCCTCTTTCCAGACCTTCCCTGTAGCTATTGACTGGGCCACCTTCAACACTAGCTTTGACAGATGAGCCCTACACCACACTCCTAGGATTGGCTCCCGTGACACCTATGGCCCTTTGCTTTAAAAATGGGCCCTAAGAGCCAGCTGGGCTCACTCAGGATTCCGCTCTCCGTTGTCCTGTGGGGGACACTGCAGATGGTGTCTCTGTCTCTCCCTGCTCCAGACGACGTTGTGTCCAAAAATAACTAGACAGGCAGGTTGGAGTCTAGGAAACTTTTTAGCTCAGAGATTTATTTAATAATGGAAACACTGCTCCAAAATTTCCTACAGAGGCCTCTGCTTTGGAGACGGTTTTATTTATACATAGCTACAAAAACACCATTTCTGAAATGCTCAAGGAGGGCCCAGTGTTTAATCTTTTTTGTGTGACTTCTGGAAAAGCACTTTCAACTGGAAAAAATAAAAACTTTTTTTTTTCTCCTTTCTCCATCCTCTTCTACAAGCGTAACCAAGGCTACAAAAAGAAAAAGATGAAAACAGCCTGCTCAGGTATTTATGAGTTGACGTTTCATTGACAAGGACTTTGTCTTTTCCGGAAAAATCTGGGCACGTTTTCTTTTTTCTTCTTCCTTTTTCCAGATACTACCCTACATTTAACATGGAAAATGATCCTGGATATTTTTATTTCGTTTAATGCTTAGCAATGATGTGTATATTTTCATTATGCTGCTTAAAACAAATGTCGTAGTTCTTACAATTCTAAGGGAGTTTTGAATTCCCTAGAAAATGTTGCAGAATGCTTAAATCTCACTAAATGAAAAAACAAAACCCCATTTTTTCTAATCAGTAAGATGTGAGCCCCCATTCCTCATGTTTTAACACCACCCTCCTCAACTCCAGTCCCGGTGAACACAACAGTTACTGTTCCGTAGCTGTCTTGGCTGCTTTTTCTTCCTCCTCCTCCTCCTCCTCCTCCTCCTCCTCCTCCTCCTCCTCCTCCTCCTCCTCCTCTTCTCCTTCTTTTACTATTCTGAGCAGAGGCAGCTGGGGCATGAGAACCAAGCAGGAGGAGCTGCAAGGGTTACTTCCTCACATCCCTATCGTGTTCTAGGAAGATATGGAGAAAGTAGCAGCGAGCTGGTTCAGGGGTTGGTTACCCAACCCAGAAAAGCCAAAGACAGCAGGCCCACTGACTCGGTCCAAAATGGAGTCTAGGTCCAGTTCAATCTGGTCTACAGGAGGGTTACCGGTGGTTAGATAAAAGCCAACATTCCTCAGGAACCTGTGAAACTGTTTCCCATCTGCCAAAAGGAGTCATTTCCTTTGCCCCTGGCAGAAGGGACATACAGCTCTCCATTGACATGTACCTGTGTCTGCATATCAAAGCCCATGCCAGCCTCCAGGCTCCCTCAGTCCCTTTCCACAACACTTGTAATAAGGCCAAAGCCCCTACCGAGTCTCCTGACCCTTCCCTCCCTGAAGACACTGCTTATAACCTGCTCTTCCTTTCTCCCATGATTCCCTCTGGCTCTCCTGCTTTCCTTGCCCTGCTTCTCCCTGTCTTTACTGTTCCAGATGCCTCAGGCTGGTCTCTCTCTCATCTACAATAAAAATCTTAACCATACTACTGAGTGGCCAGGGATTTGTTTTTGGTTTTTGTTTTTGTTTTTGTTTTTTTCTTTTTGACACTGAGTCTCATGAAGCCGGGCCGAGAGTGGTCTTGAATCGTTAATCCTCCAGCCTTCACCTACCAGGCACTGGCCTTGCAGGGGTGCACCACTACACCCAGTTCAGATTGGGACTTAAAAGCTACAGGAACTCAACTCCTACTGCTTCTGCCGCTCCTGCACAAGCCTTAAATAACTTCACACAGCCCTGGCATTCCCATCACTAAGGTTAATGAGAAGATCAGGCAATGCATGTTGCACGTAAAGGCACATGAAGGATCAGAGACAGAAAACGTTACTCTAACAAAGAGTAGAGGAAGCTGTTTCAAAACCAAGCCTACTATGAGGTCCTCTGGGTAGTTTTCCAAATTATTTTCCTAATTGCTTTTAAGAGGCTGCCACAGCAGCAGAGGGATTTTCCATCCATCGTTCTCAAAGTCCAGGCCAAGGGACTAGTCATCAAAAGGCAGAACTGCTAACACATCATCTAGTACTTTCTCAGGATGATGCAGCACACGCCTACAGGAAGCCTAAACCAATGCTCTACATGCTGGGTGCTGGGCAGGCACTGCCCTGCCTCTCTGGGCTCCCAGATGCTGGGGTCTGAATCAGTCACATGACAAGCAGACTCTTCACCATGGTCATGGCTCCAAGACGTAAGGTTTTGTCTCTTGTTCTCAAGGAGCTAAAAGCGCTGTTCCTAACATGCAGAGCCTGCCCTCCAAGCACTACCTGAAGGGCTGGGTTGGTCCCATAGTTAGGCTCCTCAACCTTCAACCTAGAGTTGCTGAGGTTTGTACACTCAGTTCTCAGAGCCGACGGGGAAGAAGGGAGAGAGGACACACTCATTCCTTAGCCATTTTGTGTGGGAGGGATGTTTGCCATCTCTTCTTTAACTCCACTGCCAAGCCGCTGTCGCAGGTCCCATCTATTCAAGAAGAGTTAGGAATCATAGCACCCGGGCACTCGGCCACAAACGCGTGGAGGTGGACTGCTGAGGCAGGTGACTGATTGGCTTAGAGCCACTGTCGCGTGTCACATAAAGGGCGTAAAGAGCATCCATGCTGGATGGCACCTTTGACATCTACCTCAGCATTCCTCAAAGTGTACACACGCCAAGCCGTTGAGGTGCCTGCCAGGAAGATTACACAAAATCAATTTTCCTGACACATGTGATACATCCATAATTTCTACCATTGCATTTCATCTTCCCCCCTGTTACCTTCAGTCGGTAATATCAACCGACTGTGAAATTGTGTCCCACACGAGGATCTGGCTCACCACTTTCTAAACGACATCTATGAGGTTGGGGGTATCCTTATACGGTATAGCTAAGGTCACAGATGTTTGGTAGCAGTTTGGGTCCACACTCATGGTGACTAGCCATTAACTCAGGGATTTTTATTTTTAACTATGTTTTCCAGATTGAATTTTAAATACAAGTATCTTCACTAGAAAAAAAAATGTTTGATATAACTAAGTGCGTATATAGGCAAATTATAAGAGAATAGTCACCTGTTCTCTAAGTCTGCATGTTTTAAACTTGAAGATTACTTATTAAAACATTAAGATTCCTGAGCCCATTGAAAATTCAGAAATCATTTGTGTTTCTCCTTATGTATGTCCTTAAGAATGAAGTCCACTTTGTCTTAAAGGTATTTCTTTTTACCAGGTCTGGTGATACACACCTAGAACTATGTATAGCAATGCATTGTGATAAAAATTTCTCTTCTGTTCCAAGAGACTGGAACTTTTGCTGAACCTCACAGCCAGCCAGAGTTAATAATACACCCTGAGGTCGCTTAAGACTGTGTGCCCAACCTGATTGTTTAACCTGCTTTTAAGGGAACCATGTAACAATCAACTTTAGTTGCCATAGATTTTCCATGTGATCAGTTTTTACAACCTAAGCTAATGCGTAGCTGTAATCTTGGGTTATGTACTCTTCCATGCCCCTGACCCAAAACAAGTCATGTTTATCAACTGCTGAAAGTAGCAAATGCAGAGATTTAAAGCAATCTTCTAAAATGAGTATCTAGTGTAAATGTTGAACACAACATTTGGATGTTGGCTGATAAACAGCAATGTCTGGAATACATTATAATACATAGGTCAGTTGGGGTCAGATGGAGCCAATGACTTAATCCTTTGTAGAATTCTAAATTAAAGATTTCTGTAAAGTATGGCTCATTCCTTCCATGTGTGATGATTTCTATGGAGTTCAATAAAGACAGAGCAGGGTCCTTTGTTAGGAACAGACACACGGACAGACATATACCGATACACAGATACAGACAAAGGGACAGATTCACAAGACAGCCTTCACGCAGGCATTCAGACTCACAACAGGACAGAAGACACAGGGAGTGTGAAGTAGAAAATTCAAATCTGAACTTATTCTCGGCTAAATGACTCTAAGGACAACTGTTTTTATTTCTTTCCTTAATGTGATCCTTTTGCATTATTGGTGACTGGTAGGTCATCACTAATGCAGTCAATCCATGCACTCGGGAGGCAGAGATAGGCAGATCTCTGTGAGTTCCAGGCCAGCCTGGTCTAGGTTTCAAGTTCCAGACGGGCTTTTATTTATTATTATTGCTGCTACTGATGGTAGTGGTGATGGTGATGGTGATGGAGGTGGTGATGGTGGTGATGGTGATGGTGGTGGAGGTGGTGGTGGTGGTGGAGGTGGTGGTGGTGGTAGTGATGGAGGTGGAGGTGGTGGTGGAGGTGGTGGTGGTGGTGGTGGTGGTGGTGGAGGTGGTGGTGGTGGTGATGGAGGTGATGGTGGTGGTGGTGGTAGTGGTGGTGTATGTTAGGGGACAACTTTTTGAGAATTAGTTCTGTCCTTCACCATAGATCCTAGGAATAAAATTCAGGTTGTACGGCAAGCATTTTTACCAACAGCCACATCTCTGCCACTCCCTGAAATATTTAAATTATAAAAACTACTTGCAACAAGAATTCTAAATTTACTTGCGATTTCTGCCTTCTGAAGAAAACATCTAAATACACAGGCACACAAGACTTCAAAGTAATGACTGTGAGTCCTTCTTTGTTCACAAGGTTATTTTCAAATTACAGAGTAGCTTGGCTGCTCTTACCCAAGAGCAGCATTTGAGACAGGACACCGTCCTTTGGGAAACATGACCATCTTGATCTTGAAGGAAGGACTGTTAAGAATCTTCCTCTGAAATGAATATACCCTCTTAAAATTCAGTTGTGTTTCTATTTTTCTTACATTCCCAACAAGGCTTATGATGTTCTTATGGTTCCTTGCCAACATTTTTCATGAACAAAACTGTGTGGGTAAAAAAAATTTTTTTTTGAGCCCACTTTATACGTTTTTCCTGAAAGAATTTTGCTGAACAGGGCTGTTAATATTATAAATAGAGAGTGTGATTTGTAGGAAGATGCTCCTAGGTATGGGCCCAGCAGGTTGTGGGGAAGGGCTTGCTTGGCTGAGAAACCATCCTATGCACAAAAGTGCCTTCGAGGGATGAAGCTTGCTGGGAGAGGAGCCTGGGAAATGGCTCTAGGAAGAGAATCTCTGTATTTCCTCGAAGAACTGGCTAGTGGCCCTGGAACTTGACTGCATTTCCAGTGACTTCACCATGATGTCAGGTGGAAAGGTCCAAGTGAAGCTGGTCATGGCCCTCTAATAGATCTGGTTGCCGATCTTAATGGTCTTGTCCACCGACTTGACATCAGGCAGTCTTCTGCAGCTCTCTCAGCCCTCCCGGCACTCTGAGGAGTGGGAGTATGAACATTACTGAAGTTTATGAGGACGAAATGAGAAAGTACTTAAGAAAATATCGACCATAGAAAATGTACAATAAATGCCATTAAATAACACTTTAGGATCTCGACAAAAACATCACAAATAACTACTGGAGGCCGTGCTTTTAATTTCTCATTACATCTATTTATTTATTTATTTCGTGTGGGAGGGGGCACACCCATGCTTGAGCCTGGAGGTCAGGGCACAATTTCTAATAATCCGTCTCTCTCCCTTCCTGCTGCAGGTCCTGGGAATCAAGCTCTGGTGTAAGGCAAGCTCCCTAGTCCACTGAGCCATTGCATCTGCTCCAAGCTCATTTCAAATGACACTTAGGCAAATACCTTCGTGCTACAGAAGTACCATTAATTTTCAGATTTATTTAGGACTCCAGATTTATTTAGAAGAGACTCTATGGAGTCCCACCCGCTCCTAACATTTAACGGGAAGACCGTTCGCGAGCATCACGTGACAAAATGCCACCGCACAGTGACATGTTCAAAGAGAAGATCACCTGTCAGTGGGATGCAGTGGGTGGCACCACCTTGTGGAGGGCAGGTCCAGGATACCAGCCACCCCTGCTGCCATTAGTCACCTGTGGACCCAGAATCTCTGGCAAGAAAGCTCTCTGGACCTCACTGGGTTGTGTCACTGAAGACCTCACCAGACTCTCTCCTTGGTTTCAGGCTTTGTTACAGATACGAGTAAATCGTCAAGGAATCCAAAAAAAATCCAAAAACAGCTCTCAACAAGGTGTTGGCCCAGCTGATCTTCCAGGGAACCTTTAAAAGTGAGAGAATCCAAGTAATTGTCTAGACCACTTTCTCTCCGGGGAAGGAAATCCTTTCCTGTGTACACAGCTTCCTTGATCCTGCCTGGTTGGTGAAATCAGAGTTCACAGTCTGGCTCTTCACCATTAAAATCTTACAGGTTTAGGAACATCTCTTTGTATTGTTTGTTGTGTAGTTTTTCGGTGCTATGGATCAAACCCAGGGTCTTGTGAATTTTTTTTTTAATTCTTGTCTCATATATTATATCCCAACCATAACTTCCCTGCCCTCCTCCCCTCCCAGTCACACACACACACACACACACACACACACACACACACACACACACCTACCTTCTCCCCCACATCCACTCCTCCTCCGAGCTGGCTGGATTTCTGAACTTGTGAACTTCAAAAGTTATTTTCTATGTAAATGCATTACTTGTTTTGAGAAAAAAGATTTAATCAGTCACACATCCGTATTAAAACAGGATCTAGTCTGCCTTTGGGAGGACTTCCTTTTTTACTCCGAGGAACAAAAAATAATAGCAATTCAAGATTAGTTAGTAAATTTCCAATTCTGCATCATATCACCTTAAATTTCCCCTGTGAAAATACCTAATTTCAAACGCAGTTTCACAGAAAACAATAGCCTGACTCTTTGTCGATTACATGACTGCAGCTGTTAGATAGAGCTTTTCTCGCGGCATGTCCCCAAGACCAAGAAGTGGACCCACTCCGTCCTGAGTAAATGTCAGCTGAACGTAGTCACAACTGGTCAAACTAATCTGAGACACACAACTCTATGACAAGCCACGGTCTCTAAACACGACTTTCTTTAGGATCCGATGGAGTCAGGATGCAAGCATCATCACTCCCTAAAGTAACGCTGCTAAAGAATCCTTTCTGCTTGCCCACAGTCTATCAAGAGGCAACAGCACAAAACCAAGCGGAATGATCAGCCATCTTCCTTTACACAAATATATCTTTGACTCTTAAAGTTCAAAGCAGAAACCATCAGGCTCCGTAAACTATTTTGATCAGCTGAAACTACTCCTCTGCTCCAGTGAGCAGAATTTTCCTGTTTGCAATTTTCAGCTGGCAGATGAGGAACGCATGAGGCTTTATCCAAATGGAAAACCCAGTCATTCTTAGTAAAGTAGAGGAGAGAAAATTGTCGGCTCTCAGAATTTGTCACTGGGGAGAATATTAACCCGATGCCTCTTATTTCTTTGACTAGGAACAGGGCACAGAGTATTGAATAACTTCTAATTCCCCCCATTTTGCCCAACTCTCATCATATTAAACTTCATCATTCTCCAATTCCCCGAGGAACAGTCACCCACCTCTCCTTCTCCAACTCACCCGCTTACACACTCACACACACACACCACACTTACACACTTTACATACACACACACACACACACACACACACACACACACACACACACACACGGTTTCTTGGAATTTCTGAACAGAACTGGGAAAGGGTAGAAGACAGAGAAAGGATTCTCTCTACCCAGGACTACAGCCAATCCCTAGCCCAGGATTATGAAGAAGTGAGGCAAGAGTGGCCTCAGGGACATTCCTTCTGGGTCAGCTTTCCCCCAACCCGTGTGAGTTACATGGGAAAATGCACATTGCTGAGTGCAGAGGCCCTGGGGAGGAAAAGCCGTGTTTACACAATTAAGACTGAGCTGCCTTCCAGACTCTTCATTGTTTTGCTTGTCTGTCTTAAGTCTCAGAGAGAACGCTACAAAGTCCTCCAGAAACCAGTTCCAAGGAGAAGAGGTATGAATTAATACCAGGTTCTCACTTGGTGGACCAGTGTGTGTGTGTGTGTGTGTGTGTGTGTGTGTGTGTGTGTGTGTGTGTGCTGGAGAGCTGAGAGACAGTTGCCAACATTAGTTTTGCTAAATACAAAACAATATAAAGTCTTACTATTCATTGCCACAAGGTCGTCATATAAAGAGCAACACCTTATTAATACCAAAAGGGGAACAAAAGACTATTCTTTCCAAGAAAGGATAGTTGGTAACAACAGATTAGATAGATTGAAGGAAGGATAGATGGTGATCTCTCTCCCTCTGGTTTTGGGGGATGAGGGGAGCATGGCTCAGAGCTATTAACATCCATCCTCCATCTTCTGTTCTGGGCTCCACTTCTGGTAGTTTCCACAGCAGCATCCTTCAGGATGGTCCAGGGTTACTCGGGCTCATGCATAATAACAGAGGTATCTGGAAGTGTAACTCCCCTGCTTCCCCAGTTCCCTGTGTGATCTGTGTCAGTGACTGACTTCTCTGAGCAGAAAGCCTTCCTCAGGAGAACACAGCCTCTAAGGAGTAACTGACGTATGTCCGTGTGAGGCGGGGATTTCTCCTGAAGTCGTTCCCTGCTTCTTCCTTGGAGCCGTTTCTTGACAATTCACTTACAGAGGAGTCTTTGTCTCGGGTCAGTTTCTGGGGAGCAGAATTGGAAAAAATAGATGGAAATGTCTTCCCAGACAGCTGACAGCCTGTTCATAGCTTTGAGGGACAGTCAAGGGTGTAGATTTGGTAAAGAACCCAGGTTCCAGGCCAGTTCACCACCATACAGATGTTGATACTGACTGAGTCACTTAACTTTACCATGTGAAAGTGGGAGACCAAAGGGATGTGGACTAGGGGGTCTACTATGGGTAATTCTATAAACACAGAAAAGAGAAAACAGGGTCCTTCGCTTTCCTCCCTTCCATTCTTTCCTCCAAGCTCTTGTCAAGCATGTGCAGAGGATGGCATGCAGTTCCAGCCTAGTCAACAGTCTCACCTGGTAACATAAATAGTTCCTTTGGGCAAATGGCTGGGGGAGGGTATTACCATCCTGCAGAACTGGGGAGGGTATTACCATCCTGCAGAACTGGGGGAGGGTATTATCATCCTGCAGAACTGAAGGTGGGTATTACCATCCTGCAGAACTGGGGGAGGGTATTATCATCCTGCAGAACTGAAGGTGGGTATTACCATTCTGCAGAACTGGGGGAGGGTATTAATTACCATCCTGCAGAACTGGGGGAGGGTATTACCATCCTGCAGAACTGGAGGAGGGTATTAATTACCATCCTGCAGAACTGGGGGAGGGTATTGCCATCCTGCAGAACTGGGGAGAGTATTACCATCCTGCAGAACTGGGGGGGAGGGTATTATCATCCTGCAGAATTGGAGGTGAGTATTGCCATCCTACAGAACTGGAGGGAGGGTATTAATTACCATCCTGTAGTACTGGGGTGTGTGTGAGGGTATTACCATCCTATAGTACTGGGGTGTGGAGGGTATTACCTCTGATGTCACAGAAGGGGAGGCTCATAGAGCCAGCCATGTATGGCCTCAGTCCATCTCCCTGTCCCCTACTCTCTGTCCTGGATCCTGGCCACTATGCTGACACTAGCTGCTGAATCTAGAGTTTATGAAAGAGCAATCAGATACTTGGCTCACTCAGAGTGGATCTCACCTTTCCACTGGATATCCCAAGGCTCTCCTTGGCCCGAGGACCTCTGAAACTTTTCAGTGATTTCCATCTGATGCCACCCAGAATGGGACACTGAACTGTTTGACACAGGTCACCATCTCTCTGCTCCCTTGGGCGTGTTTCCCAAGCACCTTCTTAACCCCCATAGTCACCTCCCTCCATAGGCCACCAAGGGCATCCGGGTCTCTACAATGCCACACAAAACCAGGAGCACATTGGCACAGGCTTCCTCTCTGCTTAGACATAAAGTATCATCACTTGAGATGGCGCATGCTGCAAGGGGCAGCCTCCTGGAGTCCCAAATAGAAACAGAGTACAAGCCCTTGTCTTCTAGCTTTCCTTAAACTTGTCCCAAATGTATCAACCTCTGAGATGTCTTCTGAAGACCAACAGTTAGGAGTCACTCTCCACACTTCCTTTACCTCCATCTCTTTCTCCTTCGCACTGTCCACTGAGGACCAGAGGGATGAGTTTTCCACTACCTACTCTCAGTTCAGCCAAAGTTGTCCCCTGATAAATTAGATGCAACAAGTACAGACTGTGGCCTGAACACGAGTGCCCAGCTGAGAAAGCAGAGAGGATTTGAGATCCAGCCTGCCCTCTGCTCACCCCTCCACAAGCATGAGCACTGGGCTGGGTCTACTAAAAACAAGAGCTTTTGTTTAGTTATCACAATGTCATGGTGACGGCTTAGCGGGACCTTGGCTCATCATATCCGTTCTCTTCAGAGGGCATCACACTCTCCTCTCTGGAGCTGCAATGGATAGCACAGAACACAGTTTTGGAGGTGAGGAACGGTAGGTGCAGGTTGCCAAATGCTCCCCAAGTCTGACCCACATTCCAGATGCTGAGGTTCTCTGAGACCAAGGGCTTTGTTGGTTAATGAACGGGTGAGTACCCAGTGAGCTTTCGCTGTTACTTC